>NC_070627.1:16557107-16641627 GCF_947347685.1 Pleuronectes platessa
GGCATTGAGTTACCCTGAGTAAGAGGAAGCTTTTTTTTCCTGAGTTTTTACAGCCACTCTCTCTCTGCTCGGCTGCAGAACAAAAGCAGAGGAGTGCAGCTGTGTTGCTGTGATTTGAGAAGAGCATGTTTGACTGTATGGAGGCTCTGGGGCTGCTCCCCCGGCCCCTCTTTGATGTGTCCGGACAGGGCTCCTGCATGCTGGGGAAGGCCACCCCTTACTTCTCCGGCCTGGACCCCTTCGCCTGGGCCGGGACCAGCAGCATCCAGTGTGAGTACTGTGTCCTGTCCATCAGCTGTGTGTGTGTGTGTGAGTGTGTGTGTGCGTGTGTGTGTTCCCAGCAGAGTCCCAGTTTTGTTATCATAGAGCTCTCTCCACAGGAAGAGTCAGATTCCTTTCGATTCCACGTCCCATTCTCACCCTGCAGCCTGTTTGTTTATGTGCTTTTGTGAGAGTGAGTGAGTGAGCTGGGGAGTGCATATTTATACACCCCGCTGTTTGTTTTCTTTATGAATGACTTCACATGATTGACAGTATTTTCAAACAATGCGGGACCTGACCCCGGCAACATGTCCAGAAAACAACAAGCACCTATACGTCCAAACAGAAACAGGTTCTGACGGATCGAAGGCACAGGAATCACAAGGTTGGGATTTGGCCAATACACACACACACACAGTCAGTTGGAAACTTCACAGGGTCTAAATGAGAAAACAAGATTATAATACATACATGTACCTTTACACAGATTTGATCCATTTGCAATTTGGGGGGTGTTCCTCGAAGCTACAGCTCATTGTGGTGATAAAGAAGAGAGAGGGTGACAGTAGAAATGAGACATGATAAAGCATGAGTCACTTGACATGTAAGCACCCCCTGTTTCCTGACTCCACAGGACATTCTTTTCACCATGGCTCCTCAAAGGACCTGAGCAGACAAGGCACAGATTGCAAAACGTCACACAGACAAACAGTGCAGAGATAAATGAGGGAAATACTCTCTGTCGGACAAAATAACACGCAGACCTTTTGTTATTGTCCATTTTCAGATTACACTAGGCTTTGTGACTCAGAAAATCAAACACTGACTCCATCTATCTGTAGAAATGGACTCGCTGAAGTCTCATTTATACGCGTCAACTCGACAGAGCGACATTTATCAACTTTCTAAAAAGATGACATCCACTCCGCTGAGCTCAAGCGGTCCTGCAGTGTGGGACGTCCCCGCTGAGCACCTTTGAGTCTATTTATCTTGGTAATTATTTAGATACCAGGGCACTGAGTACCGTCAAGTCCGCAGTGCTCCCTAATGATGATGCATGAGCAGTCAGGATGACAAACACCACAGCAGGGCCTGTTACAACTCGCTAAGGAGCTTTGCCAGATGCCAGGCTGAAAGACAAATGTCCACAGATGGTCATCAATCATGGTTTCTTTACATATAAAAATGTGTGTGGTTCAGTTGAGGGATGCAGGTCCAGGATCAGCCAACAGACAGCTAAAGATTTGTAATCCACGTGGTTTAAAAGAAAAGGTGTTTGAATGAATCGTCTTGGTAAAAGACATTTATCATAACTTTGTGACAAATGGTTGATAAATGAACGAGATAAACAATGGGCAGATTAATTGATAACATACATTAACCACATTGACACCAATATCTGAATAAGGTCATAATCAGAATAAGCAATAATTGAATGACATATGGAGAATTTTATCTTAATCCCATTATATAGACATGTATACGTCTTAATGACATTATAACGTCCTGTTGGAGTTTTCACAGTGTTTTGCAACATTAGCAGTTACTTGACTTCATAATCAGACTTTGTAACTCAGGGAAATATCATAAATAAATCACTATCTTATTCAGAATAAGGTCAATCGTTAGATTATTGCCGTCAGCTACATACTTGTTATGTTCTGGAGATTTGTTTGTCAACCAATGATGAGTTTTGCTGTAACATTGTTCTACATTTGCTGTAGAGTTTGTATTCATTTATTATTTTTGTCAAACTGGTTTAATTCAGACTATAGATATAGTAGTAACAGTGATAGGCTGCATCTGGAAAAATCAAAGCAACTAAATTCTGCTCGACTATCTTTCTTTTATTTTCCCCTTGTGGAAACTATACACCACTCCCTTTGACAGTGACACTTTTGGCTTAATGCTCAGACACAAACTGACCCATTCAGAGTTAAAGTGAAATCATCGTCATATAAACTGCTGCATCACCAGCCACTGGAAAGTGAACTAAAATGATTAGTGTGATATTTCCTCACTGTTCAAACTCTTTCAGAGACCACATCAAATTCCTGAGAGCATTTTGTCCTCTGTGAGGGGGGGGGGGGGGGGTCTTCTCTTCCTGTGTTTTTATGAGAGGCCGTTCAGCACCTCTCTACCGTCCTTTGTCTCAACATCAGGAGGCATTAAAGGCAGCGGGGTCCACTCTCTGTCTCCGTCACACAGCCTCTGCTGCCCGTTTCTCCTCTATGTGACATTCGTTTTTTTAAAGATCCCCTCTTCCTGCTCTTCATCTCCTCTTCCATTAGTGTGTGTGTATCGGCGTGTGTTTGTGTGTGTTCCCTACCAGCAGTGATGTGTGTTTATTCTTTGCTCACACATGGCTCGGCTTACACGCCTTGTGTTGTGTAACCAAGAGCTTTTTAATGATTCAATTACAATTACAAAGGGTCAATTAAGAGATTAGGCTGTGTGTGTAGGGGCATGGGCAGTTAAAAGAGGCGAGGGCTTCGGGATGAAGTTGGATTTGGGACTAAACCCCCAGTAAATCTTTGTATCGTGGTGCTAAAGGCCTTGAGGGGGAATAACTCTCCTCTTCATTCAGTGATAATCTGCTTTTTTTCTTCTCTGTAAATGGGCTCTTCAAAGCTGCTGTAACAATGGAGCTGCATAACATCAGAGAGGAGCTGATATGAACCAATGGAGAGACTTACTGAAAGTTTGGAGCCTGATTTATGAGCTCAAAGTTAAGCTGATTTGAGGATTGTTTGTATGTTGTTTCTTGGAATAGATGAGGCTCAGATAACATCTTTTTTGGCCGTCCCTGCACAAGAATACTCTTTGAATAAATATTGTTCCGATAAATATGTGTCACTATGAAATACTGGCTGGCAGAACATGTGGATGCCTGTGGGCTGTGACTCCGTTGCTCTCTGAGCACCACACGCTGGGAAGTCCTCACAGCCTCTGCAGACGCAGAAATTCAAGTTCAGTGTGACCTTCTTTACAAAAGCAGATTCTTGTAGCTGCAATAAAACTGCTTTGTCCGTCCCTGTGGACAATACACAGCAGCAGCTCAACAAAAAGCAGATTAAGGCAAATGTTAAAGCGAAAATAAGAGAGAAAGTGATGCTGTCATTCATATTTGTGGTAGATAATTAATGCTCATTTGACGATAGTGTTTCTCAGGTAACCTATAAATGTATTAAGAGTGATTTCTCACTGACTCTTACTCAGTTGGGGCTAACTTTGAAGAAAGGGAAAGAGGGATGTTACAGCAACACCCATGATTATCGTATCTTCCGAGCTAAACCGATTGTCTCACTCTTAATAATTCAATGGATCTAGAACTGCTAATATTTATATGCTGCATATGTGTCCCATGTCCAATTTCTTTTTAAAGCAAAGCTGATTTTCTGTACGCATTCAATTCATTTTAAGAAGCAGCAAGTCATAACATACATTATCTCAATGCTTGTTACAGAGTCAGGTCAAGACTTGACAACCGTAAAGAGAGAAACGCAACTGGTCCATTAGAAAGCACTGAACGACAATAGGGAAAGAGGAAAATCTCTATTTTTAACTGGAAGAAAGCAGACAGACAGAACTGGACTGGTCGACCATCTGCCTCGACCGGTTGGGTTACAATCCAGCCTGACAGTGAAAGAATTTGCACCAAGATGTTATGTTTTAAAAGGTAAAACAAAAACCAGAACACCAGCTAAATACCTAATTTAATCTTTCTTTTCTCCGTCAGTAAGGTGTTCCCTGCAGACTGCTCCAGACACCTTATCAGAAGAATCACGTCAGACTATTCTGCTGTCGTGAATCATGTAGTCAAATTATTACTCTAATCAGGCTTCTGTAAATAACCTGATTATTACTCTAATTAGTTTTTTAATTTGGATTGACCGATCCATATTGCAAATGATAAGAAAAATGCATGTTTTATGGTGCTAATGCTCTTATCAAAGCTGGATGGCCAGAGTTCAGCCCCAAGCTGCTGATTTGGTGATTGGTTTGACACCAACATCTTGTGAGGTTCAGTGTGTCGTGTTCGGACTTGTCTCTAAATGTGTGGCTGCGACTTCCTGCCATGCCTCCACCACACCATAAGTCCTCTGATGGTTCTGAAGTCTTTGTCAAATGTCCTCCAATGTGATGTTTTTGTACACAGTAGTTTAGAGTGACTTTCAAAAAGTGAAAAGCAGAGAAAAAGTGAAGAGCTCTATATTATATATTAAATCACAAGATTCAACATTTATCTCATTTATAAACACGATTCCAAAGTGCTTTTAATTTACCAATTTAATGCTGCAGAGTTTGTAGCACTGACTGTTGAGGAGCAACGTTGGCTCCCGGTATTGTTTTTTTATCTTGTGCCAAGTTCGGATGTGGGAGCTGACTCTGACTCTCTCTTCTCCAAAATAAGAGCAAAAATAGAAAGCGGGGTTTATGACGTGTTATAAAGAAGAAAAGGTGTATTGTATGTATGATGATGAATGGGGAGGACAAACCCATGATTTAACAACCTGTCTCATAAACGCTCCCTCCCCCACACGCTGCAGACAAACACTCTGTGACCGTGGGGAGAGAAAATATATATATAACATGAGCGTTGTTGAACAGAGAAACTTTGTGTTTGCTTCACATGTGTTTTAATGCTCATTTGGCTCAAAATGTCGTTAGCACATCTTAAATTACAGAACAAGATTTACAGCTAGTGTGAGGATTAGTTTTTTTTAAGTGAGCTAGTGAAATTGTGTGTGTGCCTTTGTGCGTGGTAGCTTGTGTGTGTTTGTGTGTTTGTGTGTGTGTGTGTGCCTCCTTTAAGTGTTTGGTGCCACTGTTTTTATGGAGCCATCTCCTGGACAGTGGCCGGGTTTTCACAGGCTTTTCTCTTTACAAGGCGCTGCCAGTGACAGGAAGGACTCCTCCTCCTGCTGCCAGGGCAGGAAGGCAGCGGAGGACAGAGGGGGGAAGAGGGTTATTACCGAGGTTTCGAGGAGGGGGGAGGAGTGCAGGGGGGAGGACACTGGTATTGAACTTAAAACAGCTGATGAAAGGGATTGTCTCTCAGGTCTCCCCCATCTCCTCCCTGCTGTTGTGGTAATTACTCACTCAGCATATTTGAGCTTGAAAATCTCCCTGGCTGTTTATCAGCTCATAAACCATGTTATAACATCAGGAACCGAGCGTGTCATGGAAAGCAGGATTTAACCTACAAGCTGATTTAACTTTGAAATCGAATTTTCTCCAACCACGACACTTTTATGTATGACGGTTTAATAATGAAGGACACATAATCCAATGTTTTCCTCCAAGTTTGTTTCCATAATTGTTGCAACATTGACAAAACAAGTCAGACTCTGTCTGCTTGGCCCATGGTCCCATGCTCCAGCCCACACACACACATATTCACATGCACACTCACATTCCACAGTATGCTGCAGAGCGTTTTGAAGGGCGGGAGTTCTGTAGAAACTGGATTTACCATCCAGATACATCTTTTTGAAGACTGTGAAAGAGAGATAAATCAATTCGATCCGAAATGACACTTTCTTTTGAATGTTGCTGTCAAGATTTCTCAAGTATCCCATCTGGCTCCAAACAAAACAAATTAAAAGTTATTATAGCTGTTGCTTATGTCACTATCAAACAGTTTTTAAGGATTTAAGGATTCCACAGTTCTTTAGTATCCTCCTCTCCTTTGTAGTGTGGACCCCCCCCCCCCCCCCCCCCCCCAGGCCAAAGTCTAGTTCAATGAGATGTGTGATGTTGATGCTGAACCAGGCTCTAGGTCCCAGTGGCCACATGTCACAGTGAGTCAACCACAGAGTCTTTCCAAGAGTGAAAACCAACCCCACTCTGTTCACTGTTCATCTGGGCTGCACTTTCACCTTTGTGTGTTAGAACAGAATGTCGGATCAGTTCTGATCAGCTCTGTCACCTTTAGCAGATCAGTGCTGGAGCTCATCAGTGGCGCAGCAGAAGCCAAATGGACAAACAGCTGTTCTGCTTTTCAGGAGAGCGCATACCTCCACCAGCCTCTATGAAACCACCATAAATCCACGACACTTGGACATTGGTTTGGATCTGCACCAAATTAATATAAATAACAGTCTCCTAAACATTGTGGTCACCAAGATCCATAAATTATTCCTGTGAAATTCTGTGAAAAATGTGAAAAAAAGGCTCCATCTGCCGATGTTAAAGAAATTGAAAAAAATGTCCGGCATCTGTCCCCTGATCCGTATCAGCTCCATTATTTACTTTTTTATTCAGATCTGCACCAAATAACATGCAAATAAATATTAGGCCCCTTAAGGTGTCTGATTTTATCAAGATCCATGAATTATTCTCAAACCTTCTCTATCTAAAGTTTTCTGGTTATCCAGTCTGTAGTTTTGTGCGTATATAGTCTTGCTTACAAACAATAAAACACAATAATAATAATTAACAAACAAATGATCAGACATGGATCGAAACAGAACCTCCTTAGTGGAGGAAACCACCACCACAAGTGTGAAAAGCTGTAGCTCCAAACCCATACACACACATTGATTCCATGAGGTTTCAATACAGATCAGGCATCCGAGCTGATAAGGAAGGTTTCTGCTTTCAGAGCAGCTTCTGTTGTCTAAACAGTGATGTGCTGATCCGACAACAAACACTGCGGAGAAAATGGAAAGAGGGGGGAGGTTAGGGAAGGCACAGAAACCAGAGGAGATCAGGTGAAGTGATAATGAATTCTACTACAGTGACTGAGGCGTCAGCAGCTGGAAGTGGAGCAGCGAGAGCCTCTTGTTCTGCGGGGCAATGGAAAACCAGAGAGGAAAACATGACAGGTTGGATTAATAGTTCAGGAGTGCTTAGGAGTTGAATCGGAGGAAGTTGAAGAAGGTGATTCACACCTTTCATTGTGTCTCTGCTGCGTCCAGTGGCTGTGTGCTGATGGATGTTGTGACACGCTCAGAGCTGAGCTGTAAGTCAAGAAGAGGGAGCTGTTTTTTTCAGACCGGGGCTGAGCTCATCTCGGGGTGATGACAGATGTTGACAGCTTTTGGCTCTGCTCCTTCTTTCTGCACACCAGGTAGAGTCCCTCCCTCCCTTCCCCGTCCAGCAGCTCTCACCCTGTCTCCCCCCTCCCGATTCTCGTGAGTCACGTCCCTCCTCACCCGCTCTCACCACCCTCAGACACTGTCAGTCACTACCTCTCCCCTGGCGCCAGATGCAGCCTCTCCGTTTCAGTGGGGAGCTTCTCTTCCACTTGTTCTCTGCAGGGCCGCTTTCCACACTGTCAGTGTTACTGTATAAACACAAAACAAAGATCTGGTTACAGTGAGTGCCACTCGTCCGCCTCCACCCCCACCTTTCATGTGACCTTCCACACCTGGGCTCCAAAGCCCCCGGAACAGACCCCGTGACAGGAGTTACCTGCTGCTCATCCAGCAGCTTCTTGTTGACTGATAAACCTGTGTTCACACTTTCTCTGGAATATGTTACACTCACCTGCTGTGGGAGAAACCAATTGCATTTTTCTAAGGCTCAATGTGCTGTCCACAAATATGTTCTTCATAAACAGAGTTACAGTCCAGACATCAACAACATCCAGTTTCTTATCACATAAGACAAAGAAAAGCCGCTAATCCTCACAAGTGAGACACTCATTGTCCTGTGGCCCTGTTGTTGTTTATTTCTCCTTGCTACCCACACCAATGGGGTTATGTTTTCCGTAGAAGGATTATGCAAAAACTACTGGGACAATTTTATTGGAACATGGTAGGAGAGTGAGGTTTGGGCCAAAGAAGAGCACATTAACTCTTGGAGCAGAATTGATTATGAAGGAGGATCAAGATTTTTTTTCCCATGTCAATACATATTGCGGAATAGGATGTTTTACCACATTTTTGTAAACGAATTCAAGAAAGAATTCTGATTTGTGTAGAATTAAAATAATTATGAACAGGTAAGATTTGGTGCGGATCCAGATAAAAAGGCAGATGTTTCTCGTCTCCTTACAGGCAAATGCAATGTGGTGATAAAGTGGCCAATCAGTGTCCTTGTTTAGTTAGTTGTTATTTTCATCTAACTGGAATATTTTATGTCAATGTCACAATGAATCAAAGTCTTGAAAGAATGAATGGCTGGTGTTGTACAGGTTACTGCTTTCCAATTCAGATTCTTCTAACTGACATCTATTAAATAATCACAGTCTTACATTAAACTATATCCAAACCGCACATGCAAACACACACACACACACACACACACACACACATGTCATTATCAAGTTAAAAACATGGTTTTATTTCTCAGTTAAGGAAGTCATAACTTCTTGTGTGTTGTTTTATATTTGAACACACGTGTGGATGTTAAAACAAGCTGCCGGTAATGAATTTAAGAATTGCCCTCTTCAGTCAAGGTCAAAGTTAAATGTGCAGGATTGTATTTAACCCCTCGACCACTGGGAAGTTTCTGTCCTCTGCCTCACCTCCTTCTCTCCCCTTTCTCTCTCTTTCTCTCTCTTTTCATTTTTCCCTCTGTGTTTTTTATTAGACTATTCCTTTGTGCCTTTGCCTCTCTGTTTTTTGAAACCTTACCACTCTTGTTAATGACAAGCTGCGGGTTCAGGTTGGGGTTGTAGCAGTGGGGTGGGGGCCACATTTGGTTCAGTCCTGTGCTTTTCATTGAAGGTGACAGGAGGGGCTGTGACTTTGGGGTTTTTGACCCCAGATTCTTTATTTTTACTAGGAAGGGATCCAAGGATGGAGCTGTTGTTGTGAATAGCTGCCCAAGGTGACTGGATCCCAATAAAGAGACCGTCAGCCTGGCCGGGGGCCTCCTTCCCATCCCCGACACAGCCTTTATAGGGCCCTCTTATGAGCCTGGGCAACTATTAAACCCTGTCCAGCCTGCGCTGAGGAATTTAGGGCCAGGAAACAAGAGAGTGGGGGTGGGAATGGGCAGAGGGAGGTGAAGTTGGGGTGAGTGAAGGTGAAAGTTGAAAGGCATGTTCGCAGGAATCTGCTTGTTCTTTAAGCATCACCTTTAAATCCGCACCAGGCATGTTACTGTCCAACTCAACATGTTTTCATCTGAGGACTAGGAGCCACAGTGTTAATCTGATGGAGGGTTCTGGTCCCTTGTTCTGAGCGTTTTCACCGGCAGCAGTGGAATGACTTTGGCCGGCAAATGGTGTTATTCAGTTTCTTTAGAGCGACAGCGAGGAGGAACACAGGCAGACAGCCGAGTCTCATAAACATCCCACCTCTGTTTGTTCACATGGGGCTGGAGGTATATAGGCAGGTCCGGTTGGAAAGCCTTTCAAATAAAAATGTGAGCATGTGTGTGTGTGTGTGTGTGTGTGTGTGTGTGTGTGTGTGTGTGCGCACGTGTGTGTGTGTGTTTGTTACAAAAACTCAGATGTCAGTCAAAAAGTCAACAGAGGTATGCTGCCCCCACCCCACACTCACCAGTAAATGGAGAAACCAATCAAATCTCAGCTGCCAATCAGCATTTTATCAGCGGGGCCATCTGGCCATCAGCTAATTGTGTCTCTTTAAAGGCTGTCAATCAGCACTGCGACCCCCCACCCCCTCCCTTTTCTCTTAAAAATGTCTGCCTTTGAGCTTGCCTTCTGGCTCCGAGGGGTTGCCTGGCCTGCATGGGGTCGGGGGTTGTTTGTTGACCGCTCTCTCTTAATCAGTAGTTGCATCGGCTTTGATCATAGTTTCAAAGACTTTCGAGAGCTTATACAAACAAGATGCTCTGATATAATAAGAGTCCATAAATGTATTTTCTTCTCTCTCTTTGCTACAGCGGTGGAGACCCAGAGCACCAGTTCAGAGGAGATGGTGCCCAGCTCTCCTTCTCCTCCTCCTCCTCCTCGGGTCTACAAGCCGTGCTTCGTGTGCCAGGACAAGTCGTCCGGTTATCACTACGGAGTGAGCTCCTGTGAGGGCTGCAAGGTGTGTGAAGCCAGAGAGACCTCTTTTGTGATGTATTTGTGATGATGAGGCCAGAGTGGGAGGCTGCTGTTCAGGAGACAGATGTTAGTGGTCCAGAATGTAAGCTGTTGATAAGCTGCCCTCTAGTGTATCTTTACTAAATCTGCACTTATTCACACAGAGCTGAGCAGCTGCTCCCGGCAACAAAATCAAATAAAAATGTATTAAAAGACAAACTGGACATTTATCATTTAGATCTAACAATGAAACTAGAACAGAGTTCAGAGAACACATACACTCTACGAGGTTAGCACCCTCTCTTGGCATGTTAAAGTAAGGAAATACTGGGTCTGCCCATCTTTCTGGATCAGCTTTCAAATTCAGTGGGCTCTTCAGTTGACTGTGTCCCACTCCTCCACAAAATTTCATGGAAATTTGTAGCGTAGTTTTTGCTCAACCTGATTAACTAGAATAACTAGAAAAGCACTCAATAGAACTAAATAACTTCACCAAGGCCCAACATTCCCCTTATGAAACCACATTTAGATTATTTGGATCACGATTTTTTTTCAGATCTGCACCAAAGGGCATACGCACATAAATATAAGTCCCCTTAATGGGTCTGATTTTATTAAGATTCTTACGGGTTCTTACTCATACCACATCCTTCCACCAAGTTTCGAAGTAATCCGTTCTGTAGTTTTTTGCATAATCCTGCTTGGTATTAAATAACCTCCCTGGCAGAGATACGAGCACATAGAAAATGTTTTCCTGCCATGAAGAAAGTGTACAAGACGTTCTTTCCATTATCTCTTCCAGGGTTTCTTCAGGCGCAGTATCCAGAAGAACATGGTGTACACCTGCCACCGAGACAAGAACTGTCAGATCAACAAAGTGACCCGCAACCGCTGCCAGTACTGCCGGCTGCAGAAGTGCTTCGAGGTTGGCATGTCCAAGGAAGGTGAGTGTGAGAAAATAAAACTTTTACTGATTCATCGTCACTTATCTAGAAATGGCACACGTGGAGTTGAGCGTGGCGTGTTTTCCCCTTCAGCGGTGCGCAACGACAGGAACAAAAAGAAGAAGGACGTGAAGGAGGAGGTGGTGCTGCCAGAGAACTACGAGCTGAGCGGCGAGCTGGAGGAGCTGGTGAACAAAGTCAGCAAAGCTCACAAGGAGACCTTTCCATCTCTGATGCAACTCGGAAAATACCACACAGTGAGTTCTGCTAATAATCCCATCTACCACCCAAACACCCCACAAGCCACTCAGGCACTAGTTCACCGCTTTGCCAGGAGGACAAACACAGTACATTTGTCTCTGCCACACCGAGACACAAGTGTCCCTCTCTCTCTCTCTCTCTCTCTCCCAGAACTCAAGTGCTGAACACAGAGTGCAGCTGGACTTGGGCCTGTGGGATAAGTTCAGTGAGCTCTCCACTAAGTGCATTATAAAGATTGTGGAGTTTGCCAAGCGGCTACCAGGCTTCACCACGCTCACCATCGCTGACCAGATCACCCTCCTCAAATCTGCATGTCTGGACATCCTGGTACCAACCACATTATTTCCTTCCTCCCCTTCCACCACCTCCACCTCCCTAACGCTACCTAATTTCTCAAGCTGCTTTACACTCCAGTATGATACAGAACATTTGAATCTGAAACTAAAGCTGGCATGAAACCATTTTGGACTTAAATTCTCTAAAGGTCAATGTCTTATTTCCCTGCCCTGCTCAGATGCTGAGGATATGCACCCGTTACACACCAGAGCAGGACACGATGACCTTCTCCGATGGCCTGACACTCAACAGGACACAGATGCATAACGCCGGCTTTGGTCCACTCACAGAACTGGTGTTTGCCTTCGCCAGTCAGCTGCTTCCTTTAGAGATGGACGACACTGAGACGGGGCTGCTTAGTGCCATCTGCCTGATCTGTGGAGGTAAACCTGAGATAGAGCATTTGGTGTAAAAAGGAACTATGAGCCTTTGGACGTGCAAGTTTGTCTTGTTCTGCAGTTTCCGTAGACTGCTAATATTTACTCTTCACATTGGTGCTTCCCTCTCTCTCTCTCTCTCTCTCTCTCAGATCGTATGGACCTGGAGGAGCCGGAGAAGGTGGATAAGCTGCAGGAGCCACTGCTAGAGGCTCTGAAGATCTACACCCGCCGCAGACGCCCGAACAAGCCTCATATGTTTCCGCGCATGCTGATGAAAGTTACGGATCTCAGAGGAATCAGCACCAAAGGTCAGCCAAAGCTTTACATGTCACAGTATCAGTTTAAAAGTATAGCTGGGAATCAAACCTCAATATTTTTAGGGTACAAATTGAATTGTATTTAAGTATCCGCAAGAGTAAAATACAGACTGTTGGATTCAGATGTCTGGTCAGACGCATTGTTTTGTTTACTTGATCAGACCATTTTCTGACAAAGTTGTGGTACAGCTACTTGTCTCACCAGGTTCATGTGTGAAAGGATATTTATATTTTTGTATCTGACTCAAGTCTTGTATTGGAACGAAAACAAATAATCAAATAATACTCATCATACCCATATTACAGATATCACAAGTGTAAATTAATAAAATATTTTCACCTTGAATAGGAATCATGGAAAAATAGTTCTGTTGAATAGACTAAACCATCATCTGCATATTGTATGAATGCCATGGAAGGAGATTTGTTTGGATAATGGACGCTGTCTATTAGGCTTCTTCCTCTTTTCATACCATAACAATTAAATAAGTATTTATGTGCCTTTAGGTGCAGAGAGAGCCATCACACTGAAGACAGAGATTCCAGGGCCCATGCCTCCTCTCATCAGGGAGATGCTGGAGAACCCTGAAGCTTTTGAGGACAGCAGTGATTCAGGGGACAGTGCAGCCGCAGCTGAACCCCCAGCTGATCCCCCAGCTGCACCCCCTGCCGCTCCCGCCATTCAAGCCATCAAGCAAGAGGAAAAAGCCACGTATGAGTCAGCCGTCGAAGAGGAAGAGGAGGAGGAAGAGGACGACTACTGGGACGAGGAAAGAGAGCGAGGGCTGGACAGTGACGGGGAGCTGTGGGGAGAGGCGGCCGCGATGAAAGCCGTGACTGGGAAAGCACAGTGAGAGAAAACACAATGACGCTGCTTCCTCCTCCCCGGGTCACTGAGCCGCCACCCAGCAACATCTCCGAGAAAACCTCATGATATCAGGCTCTTATATAACAACATGTGGCATACAGCACATATTTACATATACTGTACATATACTGGACTGAGATTAAAAAATGTGTTCAAATCAGCAGAGGAAACGAGGAATGGGAGAAGCTAAAGCACTAAATGTCAGTGGATGGAGGAGAGCGCCATTTAAAACTCGCTGTGCCAAAATGAGACTGTCTAAAAGATATTTCAAAAGTGTTTTGTCCACATGATGAGGAACCAGAGGCGGTGGACAGAAGAAATGCACTCCTCTATAAGGGCTATGCTGTGTATAAAATTGATGGTAAAATGCATTGTAGCAACCAATCTCTACATGATGGTATCCATATGCCGCAAATGTCTTCTCAAAATTCCTTTTATTCCTATTCAGAGATATGCTTCTTATTTTTTTATTGTATGGTTTTTTCCTAAGCATGTACACGTTTCTGTGTTTTTGTCTTCATGCCTGTTTGTGGGACTGTTTTTATATCTTCACTTACTCCTGCTCATATTTGACGCGACTCACATGTTTTTTTAAGCTTAAGTGTCTAATTTTATGCGTTTGTGCTTTAGTGGACACAGTAAAAACAGCAATAGCAAATATCATAGGACAGAGCAAAGCAAGAGCAGGACTCAAACTCACAATGTGACAAGCACATTGGTATGTAAATAAATCTGTGAATCCACGGAATCATGTTGAAGAGAATAATCCTGTGATTTCAACTCTGGTGCTTTTGATCCAAATAAGATTTTAATAAAGAATGCAAAAGAAATACAGGGACAAAATTCCGCCTCTCAACAAGAACCAACACTTTGAATAAAGGGGTACATTTCATGTCAATCTCAGGTTGATTGTATCAGGGTCTCGTCTCACCTGTCGTAAAAAAGTAAGAATAGTTGGTGGGAACACTCTGGCGTAACTTACCCATCTTCAAAGGAAACATCTTCTTACATCAAGTAGCAGGAAAGTTGTTGACTCCGATGTATTCGCTCTTTGTACAGTAACCAGGTACAGGTAAGCCATATGAATTTCATTTTGTGAGAATGGGCAAATACAATTAACTAAACAGACAAAACCCTTAAAAGCTGTTTACGTCACAGAAAACCTCAGGTGTGTATCTGTATGTGTGTGTGTGTGTGAGTGTGTGTGTAACTGAGAGCATTTAAGAATAGATAGAGTGATGTTACTGACGCTAATCCACAGCGAGCGTCTATGCAAATTAAGTCATATCTTAAAAATGCACACAAAATGGGCTCTATTGCAGAAAAAAGTAAAAAGAAAGAAAGAAGTCATTCCCCTGAAGACGTCTGGTGAACAAGCTGATCTAAAATCACAGAGATGGTAACAGATATTGAACTTGAAATCTCAGACGCAAAAATCAAATGTTGGAAACAAATCATTTCCATTGGACGACTGGCCCGCTGACGCTTGGAACCACAGTTTCACATGATGTGTGTTCATGTCTGCTGTAATGACTGATGCAACCAACGTGGATTTTGTAATAAATACCTATAATCTGCTTTTCATTGAAACGTTACAAGTTTTTTTTTTTCATGTAACATATATGAAGTCATTGTTTGTGTAATGAAATTCAGTGCACTCTGTCTTATTGGAATCTTCCACCAGCACGTCCTTCCTCTCGGCATAAATCATTGAAACATGCTCGAGGTAGTTTAACAATATGAGGGATAAAATTAGTTTCAGATAACCGGCTCCTCTATTATCACTGTGACAATAAACCAGCAGTTTTGAAGTCTGTAGCGCCAGACGTTAAGTCATGAAATCATCATAATGATGTTATTTAGACTCTTTAATTGTGACGTTGCTAAAAAAGAATAGAAAAAAGTTTTTTTCACACACACACACACACACACAAGTACATAGTCCATATTTTGCACATCACCTGCCAACTCTACATACGATGTTATTTTGTATTTAAATATTTTATATATATCATATAATCATCATAATCTATGATAAATAGTTTTCCATTGTTAAAACTGTTCCTCTTCTCTCATTTGAGCTGGTGCAATAAAAAAGCCTATGAGGAGACCAGGACTAAGCTCAACACAAAAACATGTGTAAATAAAAAAAAAGACCAAAGACAGACATTACATTATTATTGTATTAAAAAACTAAATAGCTCATTAATTAGAAGAAAATTAAATATGAGAGCCAATGATACATGGATGAATAATGAACTGTTGTTCAAAGCTGGAATCATTTTATCTCTGTATTTTATGCTGTTAATTGTTTTCTCATTTCTTTTTATCTGATGTCTTTTTTTGTATCCACAGACTCTGTAGTGTACAAATAACGTGTTCATGTTCAGGGATTCACACACCTCACGAGCTCTGCTTCAGTTGGACTTGAACCAAAATAGCTCTCATACACACACACACACACACACACACACACACACACACACACACGCACACACACCCACACAAACTCCCCCACACACACACACACACCACACACACACTCAAAGAATAGATCTGCTCTTCTTCAAATATTTTCACGTAAGGTTAATACCTTTTTTGTCAATTTGTTGCTTATTGTTTGCTCAGTTGTTATTTGTTGTTTTATTCCTTGTATTTTTATAAAGGATCTTTTTGTTCTCAGATCTCTCACTCATCTTTAACTTCACTTCACACACAAGCACGAGTCTCTACAAGACTTTCCTTGTACAATATTTCTTCTTTCTATGAGAATATTTATATAAAACGTTAAACATTAATATTAAGAAGTGGGAGGTCACACATTTCCACCCTATTGTATTCATGATAATATTTTATTAAAGAACCTCACATCTCTCCGTCTGACATTCTGCTCGACAAGCTGCAACACAACATTTCACACATCTGTAACACACACCCACACGTTTGACATGCTTTCAGTATTCACACGCACATGCAGAGGTGAGGGGCTGATACATCTCCAAACATACCACCAAAACGAGATGTACTCCCCTAAATTCTAACTAACTGTCACTTTGACATTTTCCAACAACAGTTACACACATCCACATTTCAATCTAAAAATGTAGCACAAAAATAATTTAGACTCCAAGTTTTACTGGAGTTACGAACTCATTAACTCTAAACCATTAAGAAAAACAAATTTCACACCAATAAAATTAAGTTTAAATAAGTAAATTCTGGGCACATGAGTAGAATACTCCGTTTTCTTTAAATTCAGGCACTCGCAATGTAAACTAAATTCTGATCTTTTTAAAAGCCTATTTTCTACATGAGCATAATAAAACAACAATAAAATTATCAGAAAATGTTTCAAGTTTCTTATGATGGGGCTCAAAAAGCAACCTGCCATCCAGGCGTGCTTCTCTGTGTTACCACACGGGGGAGTCAGCCAGGTCACTGCAGAGAGAGGGAGGATGGAAAGTCTTCAGACAGGATGAACTTCAACTTCAACAGTAGCATCAACTCACTGTTCCACTGCTCCTCCTCTTTATTATCTTTATTTTTATTTTCTATTACTAAGTGTGAAGTGAGTGAGCAACAGCTTTTATAGAACAACAACCAATCGGTCAACGAGTCAGGAGGAAGGGAGGGAGGGTGTGAAGGTGTGTGTGTGTGTGTGTGTGTGTGTGTGTGTGTGTGTGTGTGTGTGTGTGCGTGTGTGCGTGTGTGTGTGTGTGTGTGTGTGTGTGTGCGTGTGTGTGTGTGTGTGTGTGCGTGCGTGCGTGTGTGTGTGCGTGTGTGTGTGTGTGCGTGTGCGTGTGTGTGTGTGTGTGTCACCTCAGGACAGGGTCGATGAGTTCAGGTAGGATCAGTTCCTTCCGTTCATTTGCCTGAATCTCCTGCAGCATCTCCACACCCTGAGTTCAAAGACAGAGGAATGTCTAATACCTATCTCTGAAATACAAGGTCAGGGTACAGCTTTTATTTGATTGGCAGGATCATTTATCTTGATATATATGCCTTAGTTTTATAAGAATCTGAATCAGATTTTCTAAATAAATTACTTTTAATTATGAATATTTCAAAATATGGTATAATTACACATTCATGACAAAAATGCAGCCACTGCTTTTCTTATGCCCTGTGATCCGCTGGTGGCCGGTCCACGGTGAACCCCACCTCTCGCTTACTGTCTACTGGGATTAGCTCCAGCTCGTCAGATTACACTCCACAGATTTAAATTGATCTCAATTTAAAATTGCATGGTTTTTCCATGTGTCACTATTCATCCCAGGTGTTCAACAGTGGAGCTGGAGCAGAAACTAGCAGGTGCTCAAAAAGGAAACTATAGTCAAATATTTGCCTGCTTGAGACTGTATGTGGTGGTAATCCCTGCTGGGTTTACATGTCAATAGGTTGGCATACCTGCGTGTCAGAGGCCGGTGTGTTGTCTTTGCTCTGGTTGTGTGTCTCAGCGCAGATTTCAGCTCTGTGGGACTGTCCCAGGTGAGTGAGCAGGAAAATAGGTGAACTCACTGATCTGGGGGAAGCTGGGGATGGAATTTTCTTCTCCTCAGTGACAGGAGCTGTTTGAATCAATATAGACTCTTTACTTAAGTGTCCACTCAAGTGCAGGGGGATAGAAATGCTGTGTCCTGTCTAAAGACTGCATTACTCACAGACAGATGTGGGAATCTTTTCATTTGATTTATTTTCTGGAGCAATCCCCAACTTCTGCTCTAACTGGTGGATGTAGCTCACCAGGTCCTGCAAGTGTCCGATATCAAATCCGTTGAGGAGATCAAGAAGAACAGACGAAGAATTTCATGACTCGAGTATAATGGAGTGTCATCTCATTTTGTGAGTTTATGAAAGTGTTGTTCTAAAGATGTGTGCACATTTGGTTCTGAGGGTCATCAGGTTCTTAGACAACTACGTGAAGGTCTAGCTTTACTTTTATTTCTCTGCTGTTTTGCTTTGTTGTAGACAGTTTTCTATTTCTGGAGAAACAAAGAAGAAAACTAAAAAAGGCATTTCTGAAGAAATTGGGTGGAAATGAGCTTCTTATAAACTGCGTTGCTGACTTGAACTGTTACGTTAGATACATTTGAAAAATAAAACGAACATTTAATAACATTTCACCTTTTGATGAAGCTATGGGCTGACCAGGTTTAGTCTTTTTATTTTGGTTGAATACTGGTTGGTATCAATAAATGCTAAACTACTGCCATCTACTGGACATTGCTTGGTATGGAGAACGCACTTCAGGCAGTACCTTTCGAAAACCAAATCACTGAATAGAATTTATAAAGGAATATGTATAAATAAAAGTACTCCCATTAACCCACAAATGGTCACATTGGTGGAAACCCTGCCAGTTGCAAAGTATAGATAACAATCATATAAACTTAAAAAGTGTTGCATAAATGCACTGCAATAAATGTTGGGGTGTAGAAAGATGGAGAATATTATTTAAATTGGGTTCCTGCACTTTCACATTTGCCAGCGGTGACAGATCTGGTAGCAGTGCAGACATAACAACAGCCATTCTCCAAACATGTAAAGAGCTACAGATGAAATCATGATGAAAACAAATGTTGTGATGATACATTCTGGTGACGTATGAAGAACTATCTAGTGAAGATATATGTTAGAGATGAATATGAACTGCATGAGGGAGCTGGTGTTAATCGCTTGCCTGCTTCTCAAGCTGCTCCTCCTCTCTCTCCGTGTGGAGCCTCCTCAGACTGGCCCTCAACGTCTGCAGCTCTCGAACTGCATCGCCCAGCAGCACCTACAGGGGGCAGCAGTAGCATTAGCATCATCATCACACTGAGACTATCCTAGAACGACCGCACATCTGATCTGACTTGTCCTCTTACCTACTGTAGGTCACATGATGGTGAGAGGAATTGTTTGCTCATCGTTCACGAAAGCTTTTCTATTTGTACCGGCATGTGAGTAATAAAAGAAGTGTGCTGAACTCTGGCATCATTCTCCAGTTACCAAAAATGTAACCTCAGGATCGCAGCTGACGCAGTTTTGCGGCACACAGGCAGTTATATATAAATATATACTTACTCGATTGCAATCTCTCTCATTCCCGAGCTTGATTTCTAGTTTCTCCCTCTCCATCCTCTCCTCCTGGAGCCATTCCTCCTTCCTCTCCATCTCACAACTCAGTTCTTGCAATTTATTTTTGTCTGCCTGCATCAAAACAAAAAGACACACAGGAGGATGTTAATTACAGCCACAGATTTATCCCGGCTGTGCAGGATGATGCTCTGCAGTGTCCTCACCTCTGCTCCATGTTTGGAGGCCTCTCTCTCCAGGGCCCAGTTGGCTCGCTCCTCCCTGAGGACCAGGTTCTCCTCAGATAGCTGCAGGGTGAGCTGGGCCACCTGCAGCCGGGCTTGGTGCAGGTCGGTGTGGTTGTGGGCCTGACGGGTGGCCAGCTCCCTCAGCTCCCGGCGCACGCTCTCGTTTACATGGTCGGCAACATCCAGTCGCTCCTGGAGCCCTCGCACCTCCACCAGGCCGGCCTCCTTGTCCACCTGAAGGAGGAAGAAATAAGGACAACTATTAGGAAATAGTAGAAGGGGACAGATATACCCTAGCTGTCACGATTCTGGAATGGTGCCACCATAATGCGGAACATGAAAGTTAGACGATGCAAAACAAATGTGCTCACTCCCACTGCTGATAGGATGACACCTAAACATCTAGGTCTGGCCTGGTTCCCAGTATTTCTAGGTTCCCAGTAACTTCTAGGTTTCTTGCACTCAACAGACCTGTGTGTCCTCTATCCCCCTTTCAAGCTACTTGAGAAGAAGCATCAACCAATCACCTGCAGAGTTTTTCTCTTTTCCTCATTGTGCTTCATTTGAGTGGACATTTTCTTCAGTCTCTCCTTCAGCCTGTAAGCAAAACAGATTTGTTTAAGGATCCAGGAACTACACAGAGCCAGGACCAAGGTTGGAAGTGGCATACATGTCTCAAACACTCGCCTTTCTGTTTCCATGTTTGCCTCGTTCTCCCTCTCAGTCAGAGCTTTGACCTCTTCCTCCAGGTCTCTGATTCGCTGCTCAGTCTCAGACTTGTCCGTCACAAGTTTGCTCAGTTCTGACGTCAGGTTTTCTTGACTGTACCTTGCATCCTTTAGAGAAACAGGATGCATATATTGAATTATAGTTTCGTTATCACGTGTCAATCATTTTGGGTGTGTTAAAGCTCTGGCATCATGACTCATCTATACCTTGTGTTTTCCCTCCATCTTCTCCAACTTGTCACGGCTCTGTCGCAGGTCGTCTCTCAGCACGGAGATCTCCTCCCTCATTTCTTCTCTTTCATTCTCCCACTCCACCTGTAATGTTTTACAGGTCTCTTTCTCCTCATGCGTCTCCTTTTTCGTGGCATCCAGAGCCTGCTGTAAACTGGCCTGGTTTTTCAAGCATTCCTCCAGTTGACTCTGTTCACAACAAATGGGGGATAACAAGGAGGTTTGCATTGTTTAATTGTATCTCAGTGGAGAAGAGGGTCGCTTATTTGCAGAGCTGGAGTTTTCTCTTTCGTACCTGCAGCAGCTCGGCCTTGGGGATGACCAGGAGCAGGTCCTCCTCTCTCTCCTCTCCGTCCTCCTCCTCGCCTCGTTCCTCTGTCAGCGTCTCCATCTCCTCCAGCGGTTTGGGAGTACAGAAGTTGAAGGGTCGACTAGAGCCACACACCTCTCCTGATTTGTCCACGTACACAAACTGAAACTCCATGTCACCAGGGCGGGGCAGGTAATATGCTGTATGGAGCAGACATGTATTTCAGTTATTCCTTTCAATTTAGTTATTCTGTTTTTCTTAAAACGAGCAACCCAGTTACACTGACCACAAATCCAACCGTCAGACGAGAAACTGCAAGTCGCACTTTAAGCCCTGTTGAAGTTATTATCATTTCCATGTTATGCTGAATTCTCACCTTGGAAAAGTGCACAGCAGTTTACATCGGTTCCCTCGGTGTATCCCTCAGGAGCAAGGGCCCATGCGTATGTGAAATACTGTTTCAATGAAGACCAGCCCACCTGTGGCACAACAGAGAACACACTTTAGGCCACAAACCACACAATTGCTTGTGTTCCTTAAAAGCATAGTAAGGTAAGGCCGGGAGGGGTCGGGGGTTGTTCCAAAGTGTTGTGAATATACCTCAAAAATGCCAATCCAGTCACTGCTGCTCCACTGATGGTCAGAGGTCAGGCTGTAGTGGCACTCCACTCTGGATTGGGGGAAGTACAGCTGCCCCACATTGCGAAACACCACTGTGGATTGTTTATCCATGGGATCAGGACGCTGTGAGAGAACATAACGAAATGAGGTGATAGTGAAATGTGCTCCAGTTTCAGTCTGGAGGAAGACAGCTGATGAAAGTTGATAGCGGAGTCAGTTCAGGAATGCAGCATGGGCACAAAACCGGCCGGTTTGCTTTGCAATGTGTTTATCAACAACAAACTCATATGGCTACAAGAGTACTGAGTAATACCATTTAATTTCTGAAACACCAAAGATATTCAAGGAGGCTTCTTTGTAGCTGTAGCACTGTAGGACACATCTTTTGAATTATTGAAACAACAAACTACAAAAAATCGACATCACAAACTATATCAAAAGATACAGATTCATGGACATTTAAAGCTAAATTTGCCTTAATAATTACTCTCAAATGTGTAAAATGCATTTTCATACCTCACACATCAATTTAGCCTTTTGTTACTAATCTAACTGCATACATTTCTATCTGCTACCACTGAGTAAATATTGCTTTCTAGGATCATTCAAATAAAGGTTTGCTTGGATTTAATACATGAATGAACTATGTGGTGAGGAAGTTCTTACCTTTACCTTAATCTGCTGAGAAATGGATGTGCTGCTGTTCCTGCTGCCTCTTGAAGTAGATGTGGGCATCAGTCTGTGGCACAGTGATTAACACTCCGGTCAAGTGCTGGACTTTCACAACATCTCCTGAGCCATATGGACCCCCCCCCCCCCTTTCCGAGTTAAATGAGTTAACACTGGGTGATTCATGGGAAATGCAGTTCATGGTATCCTAGCTCCTCGTGTGGCAAAGTCACCCTGGACTTCAACTCCCATTAGTTAACACAGATTATAAGACACAGGATCTGCTGCTGCTGCTCATCAGAGTTCTTAGTAGAAGCTGGGAGGGGGGGTGACAACAGGTGTGTGTGTGTGTGTGTGGGGGGGGGGTGCATCCTCGAGGCCTAAATATTTCTCTTCATAACAACTTCAGTCACCTCACAATCCCAAAATCAGCAGATTGTTAAAATAAACCAGCAGATAAACCACCAGTATGAGGCAGAAGTTGAATATGTGATTCGGATGTTGACATTTCTTTTGATTACTCTTTGAAAAGACAATAACAGACTGAAAGAGTCAAACGATCTATAATTAGTTTGAGACTCATCAGTCACCGTGTTTCAGTAACTTGGATGCAGCCTACATTTATGGAAGAGTCTATGAGCTGTTTGATTTATTTTGTTTATGCTGCATCATCAGTGATTGCGAAATATTTGCAATCCCAGTGGTGAACACTTGGTGGCAGTTTAGTTTTCGCACAAACCCCCTTGCAACAAGTGGTTGGTAGTTTTGGTGCGTTTGGGGATTCACATCGAAAGTAGATAAAATCAAAAACACAAGATGACAAGAACACATTTCGTCAGAGAAGCAGTTGAAGGCTGCAGAGTGGAGCTGATATTTTAACATGTCACCATCAGATGTAAACAACATAAAAAAACATGGATGATGGTTCAATTCTGTTTTGCTTCTTCAGTGGGATCATGTCTGCTCGAGCGTCAGGTCAGTTGAGGTCATATCTGAGTCATGTTCAGTTCTCCTGCAGGAACATTTGGAAACTAGAAACTGATCCTCCAAACAAATCGGACCCTGATTTGGGACGATAGGGTTGTCAGTCAATCACTTGTTCCACAAAAGCTTCTATCCAAAGTGGTTTATAACAGAGGGACAACACTAAAGCTTCAAGACAATAGCTTAAAGAATCAAGTTCTAAGTCAATGTGTGGAAGTTGAGGTAAAGAGGTGCAGAGAAAGTGCACAGTAAGTGGAAGATAGGATTGTTAGAGGTGTAAAAATAGGAGGTTTTAAAGAGAGGGTTGAAGATAGGGACAACCTGACAACATCTGATCTCACGCTGGTTCCACTATTGGGAAACAAGATGAGAAGAGTCTGGACTGTGATTGATGGGCGACTTGTCACAGCAGGAAAAATACACGTGTCATAAGATTAAAAATATCTCCATAATATTCAAGTGTCCCAGTGAACCCTGTTGATGAGACAGATCCAGCATATCCTCTATTTATACCCTGAGAGGGAAGCAGCTACATTTAAGTCAGCCATCATTTTATTACATTCATGGTTATAAAAAGCTTTTCTACTATGACTGAAAATAATGCACATGTCCAACACTTAAACTTTCACTAAGCATGCTAACACTTAGCATGATTCATCAACTTGCTGAATGGGATCATATTAGCAACTGTTAAATATCAGCCTGTGTTTTCAGTCAGCCTGCATCGATGGAGCACCAGAGGTAAACAACCATGACAAACAATTGTATTTCATTATTCTGTATTTAATTTAAAAGGACATTCAGAGGGTCAAGGATTAGTGGAATGTACATAAACAAAGTATTTAAAAAGTGTAAGAAAGAATAAAATACTTTATAAAAATAAAAATCCTTACAGATTCAATAGGGCCTCTCACCATTCGGTGCTCGGGCCCTAATAAATGACACAACAAAAAAGTTATCTGCAGTATTTTAACATAAACAATGTTTACAAGTATTTTGTAGGCTTTTTCTAAACCAATCCAGTCAGGCTAATACATATCTGGACATGTATATTGTGTATTGAACACACGCACATACTCATTTTTAGTATGGGACAATTCATTAAAATACAGTTTTAACAAATGTAATCAAAGGCTTCTTTGACAGAAACTTATACAATAGAGACCCCTGAGTTTTTCCTTATATGTAAAAATGATATAAAGCACCGTATAGTTACGTTAGTGTAGAAAGTAGAAAGAAAAGAACATGGAGCCATGATCAATCCTTGCTTCTATAAATAAAACCACCTAAAGATGAACAGATGTTTGCTGATGTGTTTACAGCATTAGTTATTAGTGTCCCATGAGCTCTTAGTGGAGCTGTTTGTTGCCATCGTCAGTGAAGCTGAAATGTTCGATCACTCACAGACAAACAAACTGAGCCTGAACTTGGGTCTGAATAGTTACGTGTTGTCCAGCAGCGATAACAAACCCAGTTCGGCCAGTTTGGCTCTGGCTACATCCTCCCAGCCTTTATTAGCGAGTGGGTTCCTAGGGGACGGATGCATGATCCCCTCGACCCGCACAGTGACACCTGCAGCAGAGAGAGCTCGCCGCGCCCGCTGCTCTGCTACCCTTCCAACCCCGATCACCATGGAGACACCCAGCGCCTCCACCACCTGGCACAGTGCTATGTCACACAGGGCGAGGAGGGCCTCCCGCTCAGCGGCAGGAAGCTCAGGGGGAGTCAGGTTCTTCCCGCTGGCGCTTAAGAAAATCAGCGGGCAAAGGTTGTGCACAAAGCAGTGACGAAAGAAGAGCCCAGGTTCACCGCACAGCTTTCTGAATAAGCCCCAGAAACGTGCTCCACTCACTTCCCTCTGGGTACAGGCCAGACCCGTGATCCGTCGCTTCGGATGCTCGTCATGAGGGCGACCAACCTCGCCTTCAATCTTCAGCCATTCAACCACTGTCTTCACTTCACCGAAGGGGACCTGGGGACAGAAGGAAAAGATCCTTTAAACAGCAGCTTGATCCCTGAACCACTTGTTTGCAGCAGAAAACTAACGTAGAGATATTTAATGTTGTTGATTGATTCAGGCCCAGATCTTGACACTTAAGTGCTGAATGTTTGAAATCAACACTTTGTGGTAAATAAGAAAGGGGGCACCCTCTACTGGTTGAAACTTGGCTGTTGTAATTCAACTGGAAGCAGGTGACACATCTGATGTATCTCTTCACTGTGTTTGCACAATGCACTAAAAATATGATTTATTTATATTGCTATCGATAATTATATTGGGATAATAATTGATTTTGTTTAGTTTCTCAGCCCAAGTTAAGCTGGGTCCACATCCTTAAGTGACCCGGATTTCAGCTGATTCAACAGTTCCCACAATGACCAGTGGAGAGAAACCTCCAACAGAACCAGACTGTGTGGGAAGGGGGCATCTGCCCCGCCCGGTTGGGGTGAGATGAGATTAATGGAGGAGAGAGGAGAGGCGAGTGGAAAAGAAGGGAGAGAAGAGAGAGATGAATTAATATTAGTGATGCCTATTAATGATGCCAGTTGATAATAGCAGCATCAGTTAATAATAATAATAATAATAATAAGGTGTTTAAAATGAAATGCAAAAGTAAAAGGAAAAAGTGCACAGCTGTTGTTGGAATGGTGTTGTTTGTCATGTAACAGTTTGTCCCAGTTCTAACCGAGGCTTGTTGTTGTTGTTGTTGTTTACTTTGTGGACACGCCCTCAGCATGTAATGTGAGTATCCCGGCTGCTCACCCCAGTCTGCGCCATGCCGAAGGGTCCCGGGTTCATGCCCAGGAACAGCACCCTCTGGCCGGGCTGACAGAACTTCTCCACGTAGCAGCGGTGCGTGTCCCAGGCGTACTCCAGCGGGTTGTAGATGTACCTGACCGGCTCGCTGAAGCTCAGCCGCCGGAGGTGGGTGTTCAGCTCCAGCTCCACCTGCAGGAACCTGGCGGACGAGGAGGAGGAGGAGGAGGGGGCCGTGGTGACCCCCGGCACCGGTTTAAATCCCCCTTCACACAAAGCCAGCGGCTGGTCTCCATCTTTACAGCCGCGGTCAGCCGAACACTGCGCCGCGCTGCTGTCAGCGGACATGTTCAGCTGTGGGCGAACAATACAACTTCCTCCTCGTCCGGTTAAAGCATTTACTTTGTCTTCGTCAGGTTTGATGACGTGTTGACGCTGTTTGTCTTCTGATCTCGAGCCTTTGTTTATCAAAAACAACACTTCCTCCTCCAGTCGCTACATTTTCTTCTTCTGCGTCCTCCTGCGCTCTCAGGGCGGCGGCTGCCCTCTGCAGCAACACTGCTGTAATTACAACCTCAATCTCGTAGTATAACTTAAAGGTTCAGTATGTGGAATTTATTGACATCTGCAAGTTGTTAAATACCCCTCATTTCAAGAAGCCTTTTATTCACGACATTTATTTAATTGATCATATATTTTTTTAAACATTCATATAAATATGTTATTATAATGAAATCCAAGTTTACACTCAGTCCTTGAAAGCTATCCATGTAGCCTACAAGAAACAACCTAATTCCCCATTTGGTTTTAACTACCAGTGTATGGATATCTATTATGTAATAATATATAGAGTTCTTTTTACACAGAATTTTTGTAATTGTGTACATCTTATTCAGCTGATATCGGTAGTGGTGAACTCTCCTGTGGGTAGCAAGGTGTTAAGTATGTCAACTTCTTCTTCAATTAGGGTCTATGGTCTAACTCCAACATAACTCCACAGCATCATTGGAACGTACCACAGGGTTTTTGGGTTGGGCCGACCAGCACAGTTGCAGACTCATTGGGTCAGTTAAAGAGGTATAAAATACATCAACGAGACCAGGATGTTCCAACGCTTTGAGCTATACAAACATTTTGACAACGGTTTATATGACACAAAACTTGTATTTCAGCCAACTCCCTATTTTCTTATTGATGTATCGTGCCATCTGAAATGTTCATTATTAGAAAAAGTGTGATACAAAAACCAGAACCTTTTTATGTCTTATATGTCAGAAGAATTCAAGTACCAAACTTTAGAAAAATCAAATAACATTCAATTGAAATATTCTTAATACAACCTCACAACTGCTTGTGCTAGATAATATAGCGATCGGTGCAGGATGGCTCAAGTATAATTTTAAGCAGTAAATCAGTCTCTAATGCCTCAACTTTACCACTTGTTTGAGAATCAACACATCAAAATTCAGTCACCAAGTCAAGTGAGCACATGTTTCCTTTACAAATTCTTTTATTTCAGCATAATAATAAGAAGCCTCTCCTCTGATTTTCATACAGTTGAAACTAATTGGATCACAAGGGTACATATTAGTTAGCCCATTTTACAATAATCATTGTAACATTTTTTTAGGAAGTTATTCTTATGCACTCATTTTCCTACACAAAATAATCAATATCAAGATCCTATCTTAACTGAGGACCATAACTCTGCATGCAAGACTAATAAAGAAAACAACTAATCTGTGATAGCTACTGTTATGCTGTTGTTCATCTAAGACCATTATCAATATAATTTACTACAAATACCAGGGACTTTGTATAAGAAAAAAAAAAACATTTTCTTGTGGAACTACTGCGTCTAATGTCAAAATTACTGAACATACTGGGCTCTCAACTGTACTGATCCAAATTGTTCTGTCCACTTTCTGTCAGGTTGAGGAGAAATAGGCTTAGTCTAAAACCTAAAATCTAGTACAGTCTGAAGGAAAAAATATCCATCTCTTTTTTGTCTTTTTTTCCTCTCACTCCAGTGTTTACATTTTCATCAGAATAAAAAAAGGTCCTTGAAACAATCATCAAAATGTGATGAGAAATTCTCAAATAAATCATTTGATCCGTCTGAAAAATTAAACCTCAATCTTATAAACAAATGATTTGAGACTCAAGGATTCTATTGCCTTTAACAATGCGATTGATAATACTAAAAACAATAAATGAAAAAAAAAGGTATTAACAAGTGACGTTAACTATATACTGTATTGCCCTTTATCCATTTGTCAGTAGGTGCTCATGCCAGCCTTATCCCTTCCACAGAATTGTAATGTGTGATTCCAGAGCAATGTAATGCATTTCTCAAACTTTATCCTTTCACTTCAAACTAAATCCCCTGTTTGTGCACATTTACACGTCACAAAACTTTGTCTTGATATCAACGGATCATTAAAAAAAAACTTCCTGTCATACTTTTGGGGAAAAGTCCTAAACTCAGATCTTTTTTAATCAAACACAAACATCTGTTAATATAATAAATCAAAATCCAAATAAAGTTACCCCGGATTTCATATCTACTTAGTCTCATCTTAACCTTTAAATTAAAACCATGTGTAAATCAAATCAGACTGCAGTCTCCTAAAATCTCCATTAAAGGATTTCTGCCATCGCTCTGTTATGACGTCTTAATATGAACATGTCCTGTCTGGTAAACTAACCTCCTACCCAGCACTGAACTCCGGGTTAAACAGCTCGATCAGGACACCGCTATCACTAACTAGCCAATCACAGAAAGGATCAAGTTTGAGAAATTCCCCAACAGGCAGCACATCGGCTCCGAACAACCGTCTCTCTGCCAATTACCTCCAAACGAGTACGAACAAAGTTCATAAATCTTGAAAAGAAATTGTTTGTTACAATATCATTTAGTACTACAATGATCATTTGTGTATTTGCACTTACTTAAGGCTAAACCCAATGACATGACAGACATCCAGTATTACACACCAACCACATAGTATTTGGATAAAAAAGGCAATTGTTAGTGTGAAGCAGATTCAAGCGAATGTGTTGATTCTGCGGTGGCCTGTGAGCGGCCAAAGCACTGCAGTGGGAGACAATTGAGCATTACCGACTTCTCACAAGGACTGTTTGACTCCCAAGGGCTCCTTTAGGATTATACACTGTGTAACACGACCCCAAATATTCTTTACCATCATAAAGACAACCTCTTTTGACAGAACACGTCTTTTGTAGCTCCACTAAAGCCATCAACATTCTGTAACCACGACGGCGTCAAGATAAAAAATAAAACACAAACCATGATGATGAAAGGCTGTGCCATCTTAGTAAATACATCTGATCCACGATAATAAACAGTTAAGAAAAAAGTCAAATGAAAAGAAAACAAACAGGAACACACTAAGGCCACGCGATTCTGTATACCTCCACTAATCTCACAACGTGAGTATCTGTACAAACAACATAATGGGACTTCAAGTGGCCAACCTGCCTTATTTTAGACCAGGATCTATGGACAGAGCCGAGAGACAGTTTTCTATTAAGCACTGGAGATCTCTGTATACACTGAAAATATACACAGCTGTAAGTACAATAGCGTAACTGAAGAGGAGGACTCGCTAAGGCTGCCATCTTGTGCCATTTCCTGAGTCATCAGCATACACAGAACACAACGTGCAGGTTGCCCTCTCATCATCCACATCTTGGAAGTCCTTGTTTACAGTTATGAAGCACTGTCTGATATTTCTTTTTGTTTGTACATTAACACTCTTGTGTTCAAGATTTCGCTGAAATAGTGGGAACCGACCGTGTTTGACACAATTTAATTTCCAGTTTCCTTCTGGCCCATTTTGCATAAAAAAAAAATATCATCACTTAAGCCCCATGGTGAAATTATAATTCATATTTTCAATTATTTACACGAGTAAATCATTAAGACTGTTCCTTCTGTGACGGTGAAGTCAAGGTGATCTTCATTAAGAACAGACCCTGATTTTAGTGAAATGTCTTATGCGTAACTTTGTTACCTGCAGAGTAAAAAAAGATCTGGTTCGAGAGATGTGAACACAATGGTTTCCTTGTTTCACAAAGGGGGTTAAATGTATTTTGACCCAAGTGACAATTCTTCTGCATCAAAATGGGCCACATAAGGAAACTTAGAAAGAAGGTCTAATACTTTTTTCTCACCACTTCATCCCATTTTGTTGCCAAGACGTCAGGATAAACAATCCCCACTGCCCTTCCAGAGTACCACCGAATGCAGGTATTTTTTAACAATAATAAACCTTTTTTTTCTTTTTGCAAAAATGAATTAGATTAAGTACAAAACGGGACCACTGTTCATCACAGAAAAGTCTAGTCTTTAAAAAAACAGGGAGGAAAAAAAGGAAGACACAGTAAAAAGTCAACAAAACAATAACACAAAATGTCCCTCTGTCATTAGTAATCCCAAGACTGGAGCTGCAAGATCAGTCTGTGCTCTAGTGTGGCCCCACTAAGCACAGAGCTGAGAAAAAGAACCCTGTGGCTTGTCCCTTCTCTAGCCGTGTGGTGGATGTAGGGAACATGGAATGTCAGACCGCCAGCCGGCCTGGAGGGGGATGCAGAGGACTCCAGGTTGGGGGTGCGGGTGGGGGTTCTTGGGCATATGGACGTGGTTCGCAGCACGGCTGGTTCTCTACTTTGGCTACGTTGCGACCCTGGCATAACCGCCGATGCCGCAAAAGCCGGTCTGTCCGAGAAAAGTTCTTGAAACACAAATTGGACACTTCAAGTTAATGTGGGAGTTAATGTGTTTAAATAGCATTAAGAGAAATGAACAATAAAGACAAAACTAATCTTCATGTTGCAATTTCTGGTAACAATTCAGAATACCTGAAATGTTAGATTAGGGTCAATTGACTTTCTGTCATTCCATTCATACATACCTGCTGGCACCGTTCACACTGGTAAGGCTTCTCCCCACTGTGGACACGCTTGTGTCTCTCAAGGTGGTAGCGCTGGATAAACCTCATATCGCACATGTCACAAGCAAATGGCTTCTCTCCTACAAGAGCACACACACACATACAGTCAATGCATCAATTTTAGCGTCTTGTACCAACACAAAGGGTGCAACTTTCTAATCTGACTTTGCAGAATACATTTTCCAACACAGTTGGAACAACACTGTCCTAACAGTACATTTTACGTGTAGTTTCAGCAAATGGATATTCTACAAGGCCTCGTCATCAACTCATTATGTGTAGATCAGAGTGGAATTTCTTGTTTTCATGGCTTAGATGTACATAACATAGAAGCCCCTTAAAACTGGGGCAAGTATTTTGAGGCTGGTTCAACATCCCATCAAATGACTTGACGACCCAAACTCGAGTTTGTTGTGACCCCGTTCTGTTGCAAGCGCCAGAGCCTTTTTCAGTAAAATGAGGGTACGGTGAAGGAACGCATACCCGTATGAGTGAGGCTGTGTCTCTCCAGGTGGTTACGCTGAATAAACCTCATGTCACACATGGAACAAGCATACGGCTTCACCCCTACACACACAGAGCAATATATATTAGCCCTACCAGCCACATGTGCAATATATACAACTGTAAAGTTAAAGGTAGCACTAAAACACTGCTAATAACTCTTTTAATTGTAAGTATTTTATGTGCATTTACCTATGTTGAAATGTTCAAACATGCAACTAAAAATACAGCTGACCTCAATTTTCTAAACAAAATATGAAATGTAACATGTCAGGATTTAAAACAAAAGAAACAGGACTTGTTATATGTGCTGTGTGTTTGGTCTAAATAATCATTTAAATCCTCACTTGACACTGCAAAAACCTACTATACCATTTCAGCGTTCTCTAATCCATTACATCTAAATTTACAAATTGTCTCTGGAGATTAACTTTTCTAAAGCCGTTTCTACTTTTAAGATGGAGTAGAAAGATATAAAAACGTCACAAACTAATGAAATCATTTCAATATCAATTGATAAATGGTTGAAATACAGTAGTGGCCCATTTTTAGTAGGGTAGGAGTAACTTTATGCGCTTTTAATGCATATTGAATTTCAAGAGTCTGGATTTATAAGAAATGTGCTTTTCTGTTTATGCATAAAATATTAAAATACACTTTTTTTATTATTATTATTATAAGAATTGCAGCCTGGGCAGAGTAAGGACCAGTGTTCCAAAGCAGAACTGGAGTCAATTAAAAAAACCATCCAACCAACAAAATCGCAACTGTATCCTTTGCTTTCTTCACATTTTAGTGGTTCAAAACATCTGATCAACACAAGGCTTGATCAACAATAAACATCTAACCAAATGGATTAACTGGAATTTAAAACCGGATTATTGACTTTTAGATCCTCACCTACAGGAGAATGAGTTTGAGCAAACCCATGGGTGTGCAACACACAATAGATTCACACTGTCTGCAATTCTAGAGAACAACTATAACAATAATATATTAGGTAATAGGAACAAACCTGCACACCCAACAAAATACAAAAACTTTTTTTTCTTTTTCTAGCCATAGAAGCGTATCCCTCATATTAGCACAATTTAAGGTAACTGTTGATCTGTATCATGTGAGAAGGGTCGGTGCACGGACCCATACCCGTATGAGTGAGGCTGTGTCTCGCCAGGTGGTAGCGCTGAACAAACCTCATGTCACACATGGGACAAGCAAAAGGTTTCACACCTGAATGTAGAGCATCAATACATTATTTTCAGGACTTTAGTTTCTGTTTCACAATCCATCAATCAGTTATGTACTTGAAACATCTAATTACAATTGATGGGTTGTTAACCACTTGAGAAATTTTTCCAAAAAGTAAGCATATTGACTTAATATTTGTTTCTCCAAATCCAATTAAAAAGGCATCAAACTGAGTTGTCAAATTAGTAATCCACTACTTAACACATCACATGAGCTGATGATGTCACAGTCCTGTATTCATTTTACATGTAAAGGTTTTACTTCAATGTTTCATTTACGTATATGTTGTGTGATACTATTGATCAAGACAAAAGTAACATTTATTTTTACAGATTATTAATAATAGCCTCAGACAGTTAAACTTGTATCTGGCATAATGTAAAGACAGTCTGATTTCAGTGACATGGGTAGGGTGGGCGGACGCATACCCAAATGAGTGAGGCTGTGTCTCGCCAGGTGGTAGCGCTGAAAAAACCTCTTGTCACACATGGTGCAAGCGTAAGGTTTCACACCTAAACGCAAAGTAGCAATATTATATTACTTTACCTCACTTTGCATTCTTTACCATAAATACCTGCTCTATTGGTTATTAACCACATATGTGCCAATTATTGCCAAAACATGAAGATATTTCAAAGGCTTCCATTCTGCAACACTTAATTTGACCAAAACAGCTACAATAGTCATTTTTTAAGCTATATAAGAAATACAATTGATTGACTATCATTAGAGTTCCAATAACAATCATTCAATACCTTTAACGTACCTTGTTTAAACAGCTTATTGACTCAGGGAGAATTTAAATCATGTTAATAAATAACCATGTATTTGGGTCTTTGAAATTACCTACGACTGAGCAACTTAACTCCAGCAAATGTTTCATGTTCGATTTATCTTTACCACGGATGAATGAGCCTATTAAAAGAGGGTTGCGGAATACTTTTTTGAAAAGCTATTTTCTATGAATTGTGATAACATGGAGTTGAATTTAAAAAGCAAAGGATGAAGCCAAATGTGTTTGTGCTGCTAGTTTTTAGGCTTTTCAATTAATTATTTTTTGAAGGTGCCAATTGTCCAAGTGGGAATGTATTAATTCTAACTACATTATTCTAATTGTAACAGAAATGTCCTTCACAAAGTAAATTCTTGGTGCTTGAAATGTTTACAAAAAAATACTTAATGTACGCTCTCTTATATCAAACTTCTACTTTGAAACCGGTTGAGCTGCTGATATTGGCACAATAAAGACTAAGTAATAATGATCTAAAAAATGTGAGAAGGGCAAATGCACCGATGCATACCCGTATGAGTGAGGCTGTGTCTCGCCAGGTGGTAACGCTGAACAAACCTCATGTCACACATGGTACAAGCAAAAGGTTTCACACCTAAACGCAGAGCATTAGGGTATTATTTTCAGACTTGAAACTTCTTTTGTGTTCACAATCCATCAATAACAAATACACACCTAGCAACTATAAAGAATTGATGGGTTGTTAACCTCTTTTTAGTTCTATGAAAATGTCTTTGGGAAATTATTGCTCATTGTTTTTTTCCCCCTCCAAATCCAATAAAGAATACTTCGAATTCCCACATCCACAAATAAACACATCACATGAGCTGATGATGCTGCAGTCCTGTCTTTACACACTAGGACTTAATGGTTGCTTTTGCTTCATGTTAGTGAGGCTTGACCAAGAAATGGTTCTACTGATAAGTTCAAAAGATAATTGACAATTTATTTAAATGCCTGATTTTGTATCTGGCATAATGTAAAGACAGTCTGATTTCAGTGACATGGGTAAGGTGGGCGGACGCATACCCAAATGAGTGAGGCTGTGTCTCGCCAGGTGGTAGCGCTGAAAAAACCTCTTGTCACACATGGTGCAAGCATAAGGTTTCACACCTAAATGTAAAGTAGCAATATTATATTACTTGGCCTCACTTTCCATTTGTTTAAATTTAGAAATTAATATATATGCTATTGGTTATTAACCACACAATTGCCAATTCATGCAAAAAACTGAACACTTTCAAAACAATCCTCTATCCTTGTTGTGTTGTAGTTAGCAACAAACATCAGAAGAACAAAAGAATGATTGACAGTTAAGCTGCTTTTCTCACATAATGATACAGACTCTGAAACTACTATATTAAAACTTACTACATCTTAATATTTGCCCTAAACATAACAGTTATACGACTGAAGTGTTCACTGTGCACACTGATTCCTAACACTGGATGTCATGGGCACGGTGCACGGACCCATACCCGTATGAGTGAGGCTGTGTCTCGCCAGGTGGTAACGCTGAAAAAACTTCATGTCACACATGGTGCAAGCATAAGGTTTCACACCTGAATGCAGAGCATCAGAAACATTAATTTTGTGTCTCTGCCACTAATAAAATAAATGATAGAATAAAATAAATAAATCTGTACTTAATCATTGAAGAATACCAGTCTGCACTAAATTGATATCTGTGGTTAATAACCAATGTTAAACCCTAAATTTACTTACAAGAGTACAATATAACATGACAAGTTATAAATTACAAAATTCCCAGAAATCTTAAATCCATTTACACAATACATGAGATGATGTCATTTAGTGGCCTTTAACAATTAAAGTATACCTGATCCATCATAATCTGTGTATGAATAAATATATTTTTAATGTTAGAACGAGCATTCAGATGTTGAAGCATCCTAATTTTGTGACTGGTTTAAGATTAGCAAACGCATACCCATATGAGTGAGGCTGTGTCTCGCCAGGTGGTAGCGCTGAAAAAACCTCTTGTCACACATGGTGCAAGCGTACGGCTTCACCCCTATGCACACAAAGTACCAACTTTAGCATTTAGAGATTCAACTGCCAAAAATGATCACTGCTAAACTTTACTAAATGCTTAGTAAAGTTTGGTAGCACTCGTCAGCGCTTTGTTTACACTGGAAAATCCAGCATGCTTCAGATAACTGCTATTCCAATTGGAAATTAATTTTTACATCTAATTGAAGAAACCATTACTGCTGAAGATAGATGGACGAAAGTTCAGATTCGGGAAAAAAAATATTGTGTAGACCGCAACATGAGCTTTTTTTCAAAACTAAAAACCAAATGACCAGACAATCAATTGAGGCAAAATCGAGGTCCCTAATGGACAAAATCCAGCAAGCACAAAAGGCATGTCATCTTTTTGAATGACACCAATAGGTGCTTGTGTTCATGTAATTTCCACTAAAGATTTTGTCACAAAAGGTTTGGTCACGCTGATCACAGAGGTTAGACAATTTTAGGCAGTTGGTAAACAGCTATGAACAACAGATTAAAGGGACACATTATGCCTATTTCAAACTCTATATTTTTATACAGGAACTATATCAGCGTACCAGAGTTCTGTCTTTCAGTCACAATGTGCATGTAATCATTTTTCTGTACATTACCATTAATAGTTGTTTCTGTGGGAAATGCAATATAGCACAGAATTAAGTTATCAACGGAAAATACAATGCTAATGTTGCAGGTAGAATGTTATTCTACTGTCGCAGAAAATTATTAAAGTGTGGATATTCCCATGTTTGAGAACTGCTGGATTACCATATAAGAAATAATTACTTTAAGCTGACCCATGTTTAATATGGATATTGTAACACAAGATAAGAAAATAAGAAAAAAGCATAATGGGTCCCCTTTAATATCAGACATTGGTTTGCAGAGCAACTCTGATTTGAATTGATTTATAGTGACAGACAATACTCAGAAATCATCATACAGAAGATAGACTAACAACTTTGCTCTCACTTCAAATCTAAAAATATTATACTGTCATATTGTCAATACACAAATATAATAGGTAAAATAAAACTATTCATAAAAGAGGATCATGTGTTATTTCTTCATCTTTACTTTGAATGTGAAATGACACAATGACTCGATGTTTGGCCTAAATATAAAACATAAGTCCCATAAACATCAGCTGAAACCCTGCAGTGTTTTTACCCCACACAGGTGAGCTGCAGGCTGTGACACAGATGCAGCTGCTCCACAGTGAACACCTTTCTTGACCCAGTTTGACGCAGTTTTTGGACAAAGTTGATCTTTGCTCACACAACTTTAATTTGCATTAATAATGTGAACGTGTAATTTAAGATGGGGAATGGACGACTCCAATTGACCTCAGTCATAAGGGTATTCAAATTATCCTTTTAGTCAAGTATCAAGTAGAAAAATAGGAAAGATCTTAATGTGCAGTTACGCTTTAAACTGCAGGTCACAGATACTTTGACACCTTTTAGGTGTTCCTCTTTTCAATTATACTTTTTGTTCATTGTTTATTAATCATGTAGGCAATAAAGTTAGAATTTAAAATGATTAATTATGCAATACTGTATTGTGTCAAGGCAGAAACTTGCAGCAGATTTTAGTTGATTCAAAGACAAAGTAAACATGTCTGTAATGTAAATGTATTAATGCTTGCAGAAATCTAAAACCTGAACAATTATAAGCAATATATCTTAATAAAACTACAAACCAAAGTGAAGAAACTTTTTGCTTAATGGTCATCATGTCATTTCATTGTCAAAGTCTTTGCAGTATCACATTATTATGCACATGCTTATGAAGCTCCTTGTAAATGTGACATGAAACATCATCACTTGTCAATACGGTGACATAAAGCAATACAAACTCGAGTTTGAAGCAGCCATGTAAACATTAATGTGGGCACATGCTGGAGCAAAGTACAGGAGAAAGAGGGTTCAGATAATACGTACCTGTGTGAGTGAGACTGTGTCTTTCCAGCTGGTACCGTTGTATAAACCTCATGTCACACATGGTACAAGCATATGGCTTCACCCCTAAACAGAGCACAAGAAAGTTAGATGTACTTCAATACACTGACGAAGTTCAACCATAATGATAGGATTTCAGGTTTGCATGCTGTGTTACAAAGTTGCATTACACTGAAGATTTCAAGAACCAGCCGAACCAAGAGTCATGGTAAATCATAATTCAGAAAAAAACGGGTTTACAGTTTGCTATTGAGACAACCTTGTGTATTATTCAGTGACCTGCTCACTTAAAATGCTTTTCAGTGTAATGCTCCTTTTAATATCTATGTAATATAATGCTCAACATGCAGCAGGACCATTACAGTGTTAATCAGAAACTGATCAGAGAGTCACTTTCTCAGTGGACAGATTTCCAACAAAGCCTAAAATATTATCTATTAAACATTTTTGAAAGGGAAGTCAATTTACCAACAATGGCGTATTATGGAATCAAATATAGAGGGAGTTATCAATACAACAATCATGTGGAGTTTTATATCAAAGGTTTCATTCTGAAAGGGGAACAATTAATTCAAGCATACCCGTGTGAGTGAGGCTGTGTCTTGCCAAATGGTAACGCTGGAAGAACCTCATGTCACACATGGAGCAAGCGTATGGCTTCACCCCTAAACGCATACAGTACCAAACTTTAGAAAAGACTTCTCATCAACTATATACACAACATTTGTCATTTTACACACGAGTCAGTGTTATGTCATTGCAAGGTCTATGTATGTTCATGACTAACTAGTCTATATATACACAAGACATAAAATGTGTCAACCCAAAAAGCAGTTAGCAAATAGAGAAAAGAAAAAGCTACAAGTTTTCTAATCTTACATAATCAAGAATATTGAGTAGCACAAATTACAATTTACTAAAGTCTCACAGGTAGGCAAGGCCTACACACAAGTGAGAGGGATAAGTAAAACTTATACCCGTGTGGGTGAGAGTGTGTCTTGCCAGGTGGTATCTCTGGAAAAATCTCATGTCACACATGGAGCAAGCATATGGCTTCACCCCTGCACACACAGAGCAAAGTATTTTGTAAAAACAACACAGTGAACTGAACAGGACACACTCACTTATATCATGTATCCAGACATGCCAAACACAGTGGCACTTACATTACTCAACACTACATTATATTACTAACATTGTCTTATCTCTCTGCAGGCTCTATAATGCTGACATGCATTGAAAAGGCTGAAAGTGTTTATTGGTATTAATGGTATTACTACAGATCACAATGCTGCCTTAAAGCGTAAAGTCAAAACCAAAAGGCATCTTCAGCATGCCCCAGTGTTAACGTCGGCTATATGCCTCTGTGCATTTTAAAAACTAGACTCAAATCAATATATAACAAAGTGAAAGATAAACTTCAGTACACTGGATATTTGGGCTCTAAGGTAACAAAGGGACAGATACACTTCAGTAAACTGGGTATTTGGGCTCTAAGGTAACAAAGAAGGGCAAACCCATACCCGTGTGAGTGAGGCTGTGTCTTGCCAAGTGGTAGCGTTGGAAAAATCTCATGTCACACATGGAGCAAGCGTATGGCTTCACCCCTACACACAAAAAGTATGTAAATATAAGAAACAGAAAAATAAGTTTCAACAAATATCCATCAACTCTTCCTTTCAAATAAATCTTGCTTCTACATTAAACCATCAGCCAAAGTAGAAAAGTCATCAGGGGTTGTTGTGTATTTAGGTGCTGCACAATATATGCATGTATTTACATGAGGAGCTTAAAAAAGTTTTGTTTTCTTACAATCAAAACATGTCTGGATACATCTTTATGTTTATGAAAATGTGAATGTTAGCGGGTAGCCAGCCTAAATCTCAGTTTTTACTGCCGAGTTAAAAAATTCTCTCTATCAAGTGCTTTGTGATAATATATGTTGTGATTTGGCAATATAAAAATAAAACTGTTTTGAAATGTTACTTTTGAAACAGCACAATCTAATGAACTCAAATAAGCAGACGCATACCAGTATGAGTGAGGCTGTGTCTTGCCAGATGGTAACGTTGGAAGAACCTCATGTCACACATGGAGCAAGCGTAGGGCTTCACCCCTACATACACAAAGTATCGGCAGATTAGCTATGACGATCCTTTTGCGTCAAAGGCACACATCAGTCAGAGAAGTTACACAACTCGGACCTTGTAAATATTATACATTCTAATCAAGCTTCATGCAAAGGAGCAATTTGTTTTGACTCCAATTGGTAAACGTGTCTTCTGTTATGGGGTGCATTCGTTTTCAAATTATCCACAATACATCATGAAACAGAACAGCAACACAATATATGAGCCAAGCGTGTTTAAAAAGGAGTCAGCATCGAAATAGCACAAAAAGCTTAAGACGGTGATCATACTGGGCAGCTGAAGTCGAAACATTAGCAAACTTTTACACCACTCAACATCAGCTTAACATCTATATGGTGCACATCAATTTAACTTATGGTGGCATATGATTCTTTCAAATGTTACAAGTTTTTTCTAGTACTCAACTAGCACGACTTTCAAACGCTTCCAATCTGATCTCCGCCATTAACAGCAGAAGTAACTGCTTCAAGCAATCGCACAATGAATAAAATATAAATCTTAATTTAAAAAGCCAGACAATTAAAGTTTAGAAACAAGAGTTGTGCAGCCAATAGTTTGCATGTAAAATAAGTGTGGACATCAAAGGACTATTCCCATAATATACCATGGCCTCAGTTAACCCGCTACTGCAACATGACTGGTCACTGCAGGAATAACAACAAAACCGTTGCCCACCATTAAACATTTATTTTAAATTATTTGGTATTTTGTAAAAAATAGAAAGAATTATTTTCCAAAATCCAGAGTGAGCTTTTCTCCTGAAGAATTAGATCCTTCAAACAACAGTATTTTGACCACTCAACCCCATCTCCTATCCTTTGGCTTTGAAACCATGCTGCTTCCTTCAAAAGTACTCAAAGCTCCTCAACCACAGTAATAGAAATGAATAAATAAGCTGTCTGAACTCTTCAGCTCTGCGAACAAGTCAGCAGCAGCAGCAACTATTAACCAATAAAATAAACGAATAGAAAAAATTGTGTCTAACAGCAATGGTACAAGATGGATAATACACTTTGAGGGGTCCACAGGAAAAGGTATTTATTAAACTTGTATGGTAAAATGGCCAATGATTCTACATGTCTATTTTGTCTGGATTTCCAAATATAAAGATACATGAATCTGATTAAATAAATCTGGATAAAACTTTTGCTTAGGAAAAGGTGACGTTAAATGCAGCCTCTCCTTAGTAAGAAATAGTGATCTAGACAAGACTAGGTAAATAAATTAAGTTTCTTAACTTGAACTGGGTACGGTTAATGGACGCATACCCGTATGAGTGAGTCTGTGTCTCTCCAGGTGGTAACGCTGGAAAAACCTCATGTCACACATGGAACAAGCGTACGGCTTCACCCCTACACACACAGAGCATAAAATTATTAGCTATTCAGTCTATCAAATAAGTGAAAATGTGACAAAAAAACATAATTTATTATCTGGAAAACAGAAACAGATGCAGTGTTGCCACGAAGAACTATTGAGATATAGGAATAATATAGTATATTTGAAATAATATGGTATATTTACATACATATGCCAACTGAGTTGGGTAGATTTGCATTTCTCTTTATGAATACTGGGCGAGTAGTCACTGACTTGGAAAAACGAGGTTGGAAGTTGACTTACCCACAGTGCACACTTCTTTAAACAATGAAAAACAAAGAATTTTGTGTGAAAGGGTGCAACGCAAATACTGAAACTATACATAAAATATTTTTCAATGTACTCCTCACTTTTCATTTTATATAAACAATTAAGAACAGTCCTTTGATGTCCATGCAGTTATTTCAATGACAAAGTAATAATTACATACAAAAGTGATGATTAATACATGACTAAATTAATAAATATTGCATTTCGTGGCCTATGCTTTGAGCCTTTGACATAAATACTTTGGGGTCCACAAGTTAAAGTCCAATTTTAAGTCCACGATCAAAAAGTCTTCCTTATATGTCTATTGTCTTTTATCATGTGTCTATCTCACTTGTCTTGATGTAATACTGTGCTGATACAAATTAATAATTTAGATAAAAGAAATTCACTCATTGCTCAATTATTTTAGTCTTTCAGCCGAGAAACCCATAATGTTGACAAACTAGTATAGCCACCGATGTGATGCTTCAACCTGCTCCTGAACTTAAGACAGGGACTGCCTGCTGAAAAGATTTTCTCATGTCAAATCGTCCCAAATAAGAGCCAGTATGGTCGAACAATGAGGGGGGGCAGATATAGTTTTCCTTTACTTGTGACTACAAGCTGCCGTGATTAGGGAAGAAACGGTTACTGGCTTTACATTTAACCACATAAAATTCCTGACTGTTAGCACTACTGTGTGAAATTTAAATTATCATTATAACCTCAGGTTGATTACCAGTGTAAAGCTCATGTAGAAAACTGTCTAGCAACGACCACAGTGCACAAGTGTCCCACACAGAGGCGCTTGTGCAGCATGCAACATGGGTTTGTTGTTATGTTTTCCGACTGACATTTGGGGTTGATGCCAACGACTTAACGCAACAAGTTGTTGACCTTCAATAAATAATGAAAATACTATCGATTTTATTGGTAATGTATATGTCAATATAGGACTTGGTGAAATTACTAGAGTATGTGTATCAGTAACTTTTGAACATTTACAGCACACTCTTAAAAATACTGTGATTATACTGATAATCGTGATCATTTTGGTCACTATGATCGTGATACAAAATCCTCATACCACTTCATCTCCTTCTGTGATATAGCATTCTGAAGGGTTGTACTGCACACAGTGCTTATGGGGCATGCAACAACTGCTGGATGGAAGAACATGCTGGATTATAAGCCCGAGTGACGTTATGCTTTAAAGTGAGCACAGCATATAAGGAAAAGTGTATCAGCTCATATCTTTGCAAGGCACAACAGCATTTGCATCAACAATGCAAATCCAAATAATGAACAACCTCCTACTTCACTTATCGCCTAAAGAAGTTAAAGCAAAAGGTCAAATATGTGTCAAGCAATATCAATATATCACAATAGAGGAAGAAGAGAGATGTTATTGAAGACATATCAAAATGTTGCAATAAGCAAGAGATTACAACTACAACAAAAAAACCATGACAAATGTATCCCTCTAAAGATACCACAACTCAACAGCACTATATTTTTAGATATTTTTGAGAAAAGGATAGAGTTTTTAATAGTGGACTCTGGACTATTGGACCGTACTGTGTTGAATCGTTGTAGGAAATAAAATGTTTGATGTTGAGGGACCAACATTTGTAAAACAAATACTGTCTTTTATGGTCTGAATAGATTTTGGGGGTGGGCTTTGTTGGAAATTACTGTCCACAGACAAAATGAAACCTGAGCATTTGTCCATGACTACAGAGGTAGTCAGATTTATGTTGTATGGGTACGGTTAAAGGACGCATACCCGTATGAATGAGGCTGTGTCTCTCCAGGTGGTAACGCTGAATAAACCTCATGTCACATATGGCACAAGCATACGGCTTCTCCCCTAAACCGAAGAGCACCAGTTTTAGTCAAAGTCCCCACAGATACCACCAATTAGCTGTGGGGCAAAGCTATTACCAAAACAAGGTTTTTAAAGCAGGCCATTGCAAATCCTTACAGTAGCTGCACACTCCCAGATTCAGTCAAACTCAAGCTCACTTTCAACAAATGACACATGTATTCAAGCGATAAAAGCTTTTTGGCTTAAATGTGAATGCGAATTATTCTAAGCGCGACCCATACCTGTATGAATGAGGATATGTCTCTTCAGGTGGTATCCGCTCCTAAATGCTCCATAACAGTGATCACAAATAAAGTTTTTCTGCACTTTAGATGATGGACCGTTCTCATCTCCACCTGTGCCCTGAGGACAATAAAGAATAATGGTTCATTATTTATTCCTCATCCCCTCCTTGATAACGCACTAATAGAAATAAATGTACAGACCTTTTTACCACAAAAAACAATGGTACACGTCTGACACGTACCCACCCAGCTTATCAGAATCGGATGAAAACATAAAATTCTTCTGAAATTACATTATTTTTAAATGTGCATATTCCGTGTTTCATACAACAACATTCTTTAGAGTTTACATCAAATGTTGTTTTGTTGTTTTTGACGTTTTGTTAATTCTACACCCCAAATTGTCTTTGGCATAATGAGACACCAAAGTTTTTCTGCTTTTTTACGACATGTAATTCACGTCTAAATTGAGAAATACCCCCCAATTCTTCCAATGGCCTAATGCCCTAACGTTACAGCTCCCCCTGCTATGCACACAACTGCAGTTATTGTGCTCCGCTTCACTCTGCTCCCCTCCCCCACTTTCCTCTCCAGAGATCCTCCACCCCCTCCACATCTTCCCTGAACTCCTCCCCCCACCCCCACACAAACAAAATGAGCACACATGAAGGCTCAGTGCCATGCGCACTCCAATATAGTCAAAAGCTTTGACAAAAATGTGTGCAAGCAGCTAAAGATGTATTTTCACGTAATAAGATCAAATAAATATGCACAGAAGAGACCCTTCCCCATTTAGCGAGCGCACCCACTGACCTTCCCTCCCCTTCCTTCTTGTTCTCTCACTTTACAGGGCGTCACTGATTTCCGGTTCTTTTTTTTCTGCTGCATGTCCTCGTTGGCTCTCATCTCCTTCTCATCCAGCAGGCGGGGAGCTTGGTATTCACCTTCCTTCCGGATAAGCTACAGGGCCAGAAAAAGTCCATTATTTTCTCATTTCATTTATAAACAAAAAAAATTGAATCTGAACATGACTCAAATTAGATGAACCACTTTTGGTTGCGTTTTTGCCACTTTGAGCTGAAGAAACAAGTGTTGAATAGTGTAAGTTTATATATTTCTACAATCAACACATGATTTAAAATAATCAGCCATATATTGTGCTGGTTGTGGCAGGGATTTGTTAATAATTAACAAGAAAGCTGTTCTCAGGATAAAGGACAATGAGCTATGTGATGCCCCTAAAACTGTAACTATTTTTAAATTACATGCAACCCTGCAGTAAGCCATATAGTGAGATAATTATATATATATACCATTCAATTTATCTGCTAAAACCTGAGATTAATTCAGAGGTGAAGTTTTTCAACAAAGACATTTTAATTTTCATAAATTGTGTTATTTCATGTGTTTACACCCTTTACAAGATCAAATGTATAGAATATAACCACCCCATTTTTACTCTGCATTTCAAAAATGGGTGCTAACCAGGGGTGGACAGCTCATTCCAGAGGGGAGGATCATGTGGCTCTGGGGACCACGGTCATGTCCCTCTCTCTGTTGTGGTACATGGCCAAGAGGAGCCATCATTTTTTTGGGCGGAGCAGCCATGGAACTGGCCTGCATCAGGGCCATACTTGAAAGGACAGCTTCACAACCAAGCAGCCCGGCCTACGAGAAAAAAAAGAAAAAAAGAAGAAGAACACATTACCAACTGTACCGAACATATAAAAAAACTGTCTGCAATTGAATTTACAACAAAACTGCCAGTTATGTGGCACTTAACAAGCTAATCATCATCGACAACATCCTGAGTGACACAAGACTGCAGATAAAGTTATTGGTAACTACTTTGGTGTTTTCAAAACGAACCCATTTCATATGGTCGCGGACTGAGCTGCTGGGCAGATGTGACATTGCTGTGGTGTATGTGAGCGCAGGGACAGGGGTGGGGACAAGGTCATCCAGAGATCCGTCAGTCAGGATGGTCGGGCTGGTGGGAAGCCACACCCACCTCACTCATCTAGCATTAAAACTGAGGAAGGAGGAGGATGTGGATGAAACAGACAAACATTAAATCACAACAGCATCACTGGCTGTCTTTATCATTATACACTTCATTAACTCCAGTTAGGATGGGGATTTTTCACAATGACATTTAAACATCGGAAACATAATAATAGGCATGAATGTTCTTCACTATCCGCGTAACCATGTCACGAGACAGATACAAACTGCCAGTGTTTACGAACTGCCAGTTTTTGATCAATGATACTTTATACTGCATTTGTAATATGCTTTTTGTTTAGTTTTTTTCTCCCTTTCGGAGCTACCCTAGTTGACCATCCGTATTTATTTGCTTCTCTGTAGCCCCTATACATGAGTACAATCTAACAGTATGCACATTGTGATTGGGAATTTAACTGGGTATCCTACCCCCTTCCACAACAAAGGTAACAAATATGTAACCATTAATTAAATTTCAGCAAGTAGCCCCTTTCCATCGACAGAAGGCAAATTTGCTTGTTTTTTTACTCGTGTAATTTTCAACATCAACAACATGCATTAAAACAGTTAGAGAGCTGAGAAAGCAGCATAGAGGCCAGTGACTTTGTTATGATGGTTGCCATAGTTAGTGGGTGTTGATAAAATGTGATAACAAATACAAGTCATCACAAGTCACAAACCAGCCAAAGAATCTTAGATCAGACAACTAAATGTGCAGAACCATTTGTAACAATATTGAACTCACCCCTTTAAAATGATAGCAATGACAAATCAATAATAGGTTTGCTAATGTTCCCAATTGGATGATTGTTGCCTTTGGCAAAAACATAACTTAACCATTAAAAAGAATTTTATAAGAGTTGCCTAAAAGACATAAGAAAACCCCAGACACTTGGTATAAATGACTGTTCTCTGCATCACTCAAACATATTGTAATCACACCAGCAATAAGTTAAATTTAAATAAATGTCTATTGGTTTGCAGAGTATACAATTCGCAGTTATGTTTAAGGGCTATTTACGAATTCAACTCAAAATAACAAAACATAGTCGGAAGAAATCGTCCAAACCTCTATCAAAAGGTTCTACCACGTATAAGGAACGAGTATCCAACATTGACTGTGGAAGCCTTCACAATGGGCCAGTACAACCTACGCCGACTGAACCCCACGCTAACCTGGTCCTACGCTTTTCTTCTGACATGGGGTTCGTTAACTAGCCCGCTACGAGTAGGCCATTAACGTAACGTTCTTCGAAGACACTTGGCTCGAACTCATGGCCACTTTTACTACTTCAAAGTACGTTTTACCCATGTCTGTTCCGCAGTCCAACTGTGGCACAAGTTAATTGTGGGGCCTGTGCGCCATAATAAAAGTTTACGATAGGCATAGGTGCATTTAAACGCTACAGTGCTTTGACCAGTGGTTAGCGAGCTAACGTTGCTAAGAAAAATAGACTGCGAGCGCTAACAATTGCTAACGCTAATTCAAAGAAAGACGAGCATAGTTGTTCAATTGGCTTTCGTCGAGTAGATTATTATCAATAACACTATGGGGTTATGTATTTTACCCAGTGCTGGTTGAACTGGCCTTCGCACCATCACCACCACCCACCCCCTCCTTAAGTCTGCTGATGTTGAACAAGCTGGCTAACTTTAGCTAGCCAAAAGCTAAATGCTCGCTGGCGCCCACGAACACTACATCGCTAGCAAAAGAGCCCCCCCAACGCCCACCTGGTTATCGCCACGATACGGTGGTTTCACATCCGCGTATAACTCACGGGCTCCATCGATTATATATCTTCGCCACGATACCACTTTGAAGACACAGCCTCAACTGGCTCAAGACGAGATTGAGCGATAAAGACATTCGTGATGGCCGTCGCTGCGAGAGCCTCCCCCTCCCGTCGCGACGCTCGAGCTAGCGTTTGTTAGCCAGCTAGCCGTGGCTAACGTAGACGCTGCAACATTCGGTGAAAAACCCTACGCTGCCATTCTGAGCACCATCCGCACATACACAACACTCTCGAAATGACGGAGAAGCGAATGCACAGTTAAAACTCACAGAGCATCAAGGGAAGAGCCGAGGAGACGTGTGTGTATCTACCTTTTAGCCTCACGCCTCCGACGTTTTTTCAGCAGCGTCTAGTTTACAAACACAGGAAACGCCACAGGATGTAACCCACTCCCCCACACGGCAGCAGCAGCGAAGCCTCCTCCAGCGGAGAGAAAAGGCTCATCCTCGGCTGTCTGCTCCCCGGGAAACACAGAGCGTCGCTTGATGGAGCGAAGAGGGGATGATATATATATTTTTTTTGTTAATCCATCTGCGTGCTGCTGTAACGGTTTAACACCCACTTGAATGGGATGTCGATGTTTGCAGCGGCGCTGGCCTCTCGCAGTTTGACGACGAATGAAGAGGCGCAGATGAAGCGGAAGGAGTGGGCACTTACAATGACAGAAAACGGGGACGTGCACATCATGGACGTGTTAACAGTGGGGTGCTCTCAACCCGCAGCACATGTGCCCCGTGATAAATAACAATTATCTAATCATGTGATTGATCTGATCGCAGCCACTTCATTGTTTTAAATTCCAATATGATAAATAACATGATAGAGCTCCTGACATTCTGCTGTTAAACTGGAGATGACGTCAATATTCATTCGACTCTGCACTGTGCATCATCTCTTTTTCCTGTGTCTGGCTTCGTTTGCATGTTTGCCTGAAACCAGACAACAAGCACTCTCTTTATTAAAGGTTCATTGTGTAGGATTTAGGTGAAAGGGATAGATTGGCAGAAATTGAATATAAAATAATACTAGTGATGTTTTCAATAGTGTGTTTCATCAGAATTGTACGAATTGTTTCTTTTCTTTACCCTAGAATGAGCCCTTTATATTTAAATACTTTGTTTACATTGGAAGAGGGTCCTCTCTACAGAGGCTGACATGTTTTTTTTTTTTTTTTTTTACAGTAGCCCAAACTGGACAAACTAAAAACCTTTTGAGTTTTGATGAAAACTGAAGTCTACCACAGATTATATTTCATGTTTGGAAGGGGAGGGTCAGATGAGGGCTGTTTAGCTGCCACACGCAACTACACCACTAGATCTCACTCAATTCCACACACTGTACCTTTAAGTGATCATCATTAATCAGACACTAGTGCAGTGGCCATTCTAAACATGCCTGTTTGGAAATGGGCTGTTTGCTTAGCCTGTGGTGATGCTTGTTGCAGCTTTCTTTCTGAAACCGTAAAAGTGACTCAGTCCATAGAACCCTGAAGCCATGCCACCGAAGAACAAGAGCTGTTCACCTGCTAAATCAACGTTCGATGAAGCTCGACTCAGTACAAAGAACCCCAAACTGGAGAATCTATTGTCATCGCCATTGTCGTGATCAACAATGTAAATTATTCTACTGAGTCCCCCTGCCACAATGTGCTGGTTGTCTGTTTTTTCAAAGTGACTCATCATTAAAATGATGTGTCTAAATCACATCAAATTCGACACTGCACATCCTCGGGCCCGTTACCATACAAATGCCAAGAGTGAAGCCAATATGATGAATAGTTCTTGAGATATGCGAGCCACATACAGACAGATATTTTGGAATTAATACCTGTTAGCCTTGGGTTTTATGAGAGAAATCCTCCTTTGTGTGCTCGGGATTTGCTTATTTGCCTTATGTCTTTAGTACTTCAAACCTATACAAAGATATTGCGTTAAAATCAAACTTAAAAGTCATATATATTGAAATCAAGCTCACTTTTAGAATTTAATCTTATGTTTCAGCCAAAATGTATCGACGGCAAAGGTCTTTAGTGAACAGTTGAGACAAGGAATCCTTTGCTCGGCCCTTGAAGTTGGTTAATATAAAAACATCACATAGGACAACAAGTTGTGTCCATTGTGTGGATTAAAAGAGGCGGGGAATGAATCGTATTTTCCTCTTTATTACTAAATCTTTGGGAAAGAAACTTTAGGATTTGTTCAGTATTGTTATTGATGATCTGGTGTCCTTTTTACTCTATCTTTTTTCCTGTTTTACGCTGGGCAAATAACATGCATGACCCATATAAATCCATCTACCAATCACAATTGACAAACATTTTGAGCTCATAACATTGTTTTTGTTTCAGTATTGACTGTGTTGCAATATATCTTTCATTCATAAGTTATCTTGTTCAGTCTTTGTTGAAACTTTACAAAATAAGGTATTGATTCATCTGTACCCTCATTTTGGATGATGTTGTCTATGGTGCTGTTGAGGTGTACATGACAACAAACAGGTATTCTTATTAATTTCTCCCCCATTTTCAAATTAATAAGGGTTGTGCCAAACAGCAGGCACACCTTTCTATATAATACAAAACAGCTCGGCTGCATCACAGTGACATTTTCCTAATAAACTGTGAGTGTATTTTATTGTGCTTAAGATTAAAATGTGGTTGGCCCTGCCTATTCACTATTCTCCAATATAAACACTCAACCGGGTTTTAATTGAGAGTTTGGACTCATAAATCTCCAAACTTCATCCTCATAATCATTAATTATGAAACTAATCAATAAATTCAATGTCCGTTGGCATAAATCATGAAACCCAGTTGCTAGGAAACCAAGAACAAAACTCAGATTGACTCTTATCCTTATTCAAAAGATTTAGACATTTTTGCTTTTTAGATTACTCGAGGAACAAGAAAATAATAAAATAGCTAATTCTGATGGCTGCTATTGTTCATTCATCACTGTTTGTCTGATGGTTGTGGGATTACTGACTGTATGACAAGTGGCTCCCCATCGGTATAACTGAGAAATTCTTGATTCTTGAGATAGACAACCTTTCTAAATGGGCCTTTTCAGTCTAAATAGCTCTAAAAATCTATACATTATTTATTTAAAAAGTATATTTATTGATTAGCCTAATTTTCATTATGGACATATCAGTCAATAAAACCATAAATTGTACTTTTAGTGTATCAACATGACAAAGGTACACTTACATTTAGTTTAGTAGAAAACTTGATAAATGTGTAGTCTCTTGGTCAGCTGGGGCCTAACAGTGTAACCTTGAATTTGAAAAACTCATTCCTGAAGCATACTGTTACTGACTTAAATACTACTCTTGGCAAAAGTTCAGAGCGATTAGTTCACTTCACCGCCAGAGCCTGGGGCCGTCCAAGAAAAAATACGCGGCCATGTTCAAGGTCTCGCGAGCAGGTCAGACGCCTGCATATGCTGTCTCATGAGCGGCATTTTCATTACTCTATCCAGCTGGTCTTATTTAGAAGGCAAATGCAACGCAAACATTGAATGTACCATGCCCCGGGATAACCTTTTTTGTTTTATTTTCAGCTACAGTTAATGCTGCTAGGTGTTATTGTTGGAAATTGTACAGTTATAGGAAGTTACCAAGCTAAGATTTGCAACTATGCCACAAAGCACCACAGATGCCAATTGTCATGTGGTTTGGCATTAGTGGCATGAGGCATGTCCAACCCAGTTGTTAGAATGTCTGTCTCCTTTCTTTTGGTTTTCTTCCCTCTGTCCCCTGAAAAAGAATCTGGTACAAATACTGTACAGAATCTGTTTTTGTTGTTGTTGTTGTTTTTATTTATTTATATAGAAGAATACAAACTTTCCATTGTATAACAAAAATGACATTGACATTTTGTAATTATAACGTGTATCAGACATATCATATGTGACATCATTACAGAGTATTTCCCCCTAAACTTGAGAGGTTATTATGGGTTTTTCATTTGAAGCCCTCTGGTATGTGATACTTACCAATAAGACTTGAGAGCACCCTTAGTAGAAAAGGTACTTTTTACAACTACTCACAAATACACACACACACACACACACACACACACAAACCTATGAGCAAAGTGAGTAGGTATTGTCTGTTGTTTTGAGGAATTTTGTTGGAAAGTATGCGTGCGCACCAACACACACACGTTTGTACTTCTATCTTAGTGAGGACACTAATTGGCTATCCAAATCCATTCCGTAGCCCCTTAACCTAACCTTAACCATCTGAAACTGAACGCCTAACCCTAACCCTAAAACCAAGTCTTAACCCTCAAACAGCCCTTTGAAAAAGAAGGACCAGTCAAAAGGTCCTCACTTTTCAAAAATGACCTCACTCTGTATGGTCTATGCTTAAAATGGTCCTCACAAAGATATAAGTACACGAACAAACAAACACAAGCACGCAGACACACACCCACACATATTCACAGGTGGGAAGGGGGGTAACGTAATACCCTGAGGTCATTGGCCCATGAAATCACATGACCTGCCTCGTCCACTCCCATTGCACCTTGGCGGTCGCCCCGCCCCCCTCGGGTGCAGGTGGCACACCGGGCGGGGACGCAGTGAGTGTCAGGTGTCCGCACAGGGAGCGACTCAACGGAAGTGAGCACAGGTAAGACAGCACTCGAGCAAGGACACGAAGAACAAGCGCAAATGACTCCAGCTAGCCTTATTTGGAAAATACCAGAAATAATGTTGTTTGTCAAAAGTTAAACGAGCGCGTGGTCGTTTGAATTAAAGGTGTTGCTTTAGTTGGAATAGCGCACGTGCGTAGTAAGTCCCGGTGCGAGAAGAACTCTGTGTCTCTTTGGAACAAATCGATGTCAAACTCTCTGCTGCGGACTTTGTCTTCAGCTCCTGTCGTCTCTGTGTAGCCAGGAGTCAAAACAGAATTAACTCTGAACAGAGGCGAATTCGAAAGTAAATGTGTGTTTGGTTTCTTTTCTCTCAACCAATCAAATACAGTGTTGTACACCTGTAATTAAAGGTACTGAGATAAAATGTCGGCTCCTTGGCAGAGTCTTTATCAGAGTCCTGTCCCTTTGCTGCAGTATCGAGTCTCCATTTCAAGCTCAGCCATCTACGTGTTAACAACCTTTATTTGCTTTTGTTGTGAATGATTATTTGCTTCTTGGGTTTGAATCAATTATGAGGCTTCCTCCTTCCTGATGAGTCACCCTGTTTCCAGCCATGTTGTGGTAGCTTGTAGTCTAGCAGGACTTGCATCAAAGTGAGGGTTTAAAGGTCACTGTTCACCTTTCGCTGACCAATCAGTAATGGAGATCAAATTAAATGATTACACTTCGATGATCAGATTTCAAAAGCAAATTTTTCAGTTGAGCGATAATGATAATTCCACTTTACTCCCTGTCTAAACCAATAAGAGTGTGGTGATTACGTTTTCCTCCCTTTGCTACCTCTGATTAATGACAGTTAATTTGCCATACAAAACGGAACAAAACAAATTATCGGTTATTGCTGATCTCTCTTATGTTGGACTTGTAATGTTTTTTCCACATGGGCTATATGGGTACCTTAACATGTCATGACATATATGTTGTAATCCGTGAGGGGGGTCCACCTCTATCTAACCTGGTAACATTAGTTCCCTCTAAAATAATGTAAAGACAACTGTGTTCTGTTAATCTCAGATTTCCAAACCAGGTCAAACCAAAGAAAGTCTGAAATAAATGTAAAGCATTAAGATTGTTTTTACACACAGGTAAATCCAGCTATGGCCCAACCCTATTTTATCTTTTTACATGAGTGAGATTTCCAGTTGTGTGTTGCTGATTTTCAGATGATGTCTCTGGTTACATCAGCTGGTTTCTTTGTGCCGTTGTAGTGAGACGGACCCTTGAGTTTTATTCTCAACCCTCATAGTTTTTCTCGGGTGTTTACCTTCATCTGTTTGTGGTTTTAGGATATGCAAAGCAGGTGTAATGCCGATGCGAAACTCAGTTTACCTTTGTTTTCCCAGTGACGCACTAGTGACCTGTCCAGGGTGTGACACTGACTTTTGTGCAATGGGATAGGCTCCAACCTTCCATAGAAAGCACTGAAAGGGTAGAAAGGAGGAGGCAACTAATAAATTGTGTTTACAGCATGTCCATCAAGTTACAGTTTTGTTGGGCTTCAACCCAGGCACCTATTCAGTAATACATAGAACAACACAGAACTGATAATTGACAAGGTGAACTAACTTGCCTGTCGGGCTTCATAACCTGTAGCAACAGTAATTAGCCTCAGGCTACTTGGACCTAACTTGTGTTGTGTCAAATGTGTGGTTTTATTTTGTTAGCCTTTTCCTGTGCTCATCTAAAAAAAAAAACTAACACCAGTGCAACAACAACATATTATTATATATAATTATGGAATGTGAATATCCAATATGTAGTTAACTATTGTAATAATCTAATTCTGTAAATCTGCAGGTAATACAATCAGAAATGTAGTTTGTATTTTACTGATCTGTGATCTGTGTTTATAATCTGTGTTATGTGGAAATTCAGCTCAGTCCAAAGTCCTCACACAACTTTTCACCAGTATCGCTCTGCGTCCTAGGGATGATGTAATTGATGCACCTGAGTTAAGAAGCAGACATGGAAAGAGGAATGATTGCAGGTCTATCAGCTGTAAACAGCCTTCATTTCAACAACCGGTCATAACTGACTGAGAACTTCTGAGGGATTCATGCCCTGACGTAATGACGTTCCAGACACAGGATGTGAATCATCATGTCTCAGTAGCACTAATTTGAATGTTTGTTTGAGTCAAGTTTGTTTAATATGATGTTTGTGTTGTGAAACTCTTTGGTCGTCTGTGAATGATTATAATGTGCTCACACTCAGCTCAGTGGTTTGCAGTGAAGCGTCACAAACTTCAGCACAGGTTTGAACACGCTGGTCTTGTATGCATAACTGCATGAGCACAAATACAGTGTGTTCATGCACATACTATTTGGTATGTATGTCGGGTACTGGGAGAGTGACAAGAGATAAACTGACAGGGCCGTGTTATAAATTTGTAAATCAGTGATGTCAGTGAGCACTGAGCAGACCTGGACTCTGGCACTGACCTCATGAAGAGTCTGTACATGTTACGATAGGTTTCCTGTTTATCCATTTGAACAAGGGCTTCTTTGTCTGTGTAAGTCTTGTCAACCAGCACACATTAGTGTCACCAAGGTGGTTTCCATTGGCTTAAGACATAGCTGGTAGATGACAGGTTGCAGTCTTCTGAAGGTTATGTCAGAGTAAATGTATGGGGGTTGATTTCAAAGTGGAGAATATCACGTGTTTTGTATACATATCGTTTACAGGGGGTGTGTTTGTGTTTCAGGTACCTGGGTAGCTAGCAGATATGGAAAGTGGTCCATTCAGTCGACGGTCCTGGGTGACGCAGTCCGTGCGTATCACTGCAAAGGAGCTGTCATTGGTCAGTGGCCGAGGAAAAAACAATGCCATCGCTGAGCGGTTTTCCAAGTGAGTAACACCTGGTTTAAGTGAATGTTCTATGTTACTATCTATTCAAGAAACTGGGTGTTATACAAGGAATTATTGCTAAATACATTGCGAGACTAGAGTTGCATTGAGTGGAGCACATACCTTACAAATCATCTCACAATGTTGTAATGAGCTTTCTTTGCCCATGTGCAATCTTTCTACCAAGTTTCCTAGAAATCTGATAAGTAGTTATTGCATAAGTTGCTAATAAACAAACTTACCAACCAACAAACAAACAAGTAAGCAAGCAAACTGACAGAGGGGAAAACACAACATCCTTGGTTGAGGTAGTAAGGCTATTGTGTTTAGCCAACTAGCACATACTCTTAATGCATTTCCAGTTCCATCATACTTTAAATACTTGAGACATAATATATACTAGTTCTATTTGGGACTACATTTAGCTATAGGGATTTATCAAGGTTCAGACTAAGGATATATTTATATACTTTATGATTATGCAATGTACAGGTGTTGAGGTATAACACATAATTGATCTTCTTCAATTTGTTTAAATGTTTTACTGTTTGTCAAGTGTTTGTTATTCTCTGCTCATATAGAGGAGAGTTTAAAACTTAAGCCCTCACTAAGGAGCAAAAATGTAGTCTGTAAACTTTAAATAAAGGATAACATGACATGTATCATGATCATTATTGATATTGAATGACATTTTTTTATCTTTATGACATTTTTAACCACAATGCCCAGCTCTGCTACAGACTGCAGCCAGAAAACAAGTTATCATTCCAATGACTCAGCCAATGTATATAAATTAAAAACAAATAATATCTGAGTATTTTCTGATCTTTTCTTTGACACAGTGCTTGTTTTAAAGTTCTTTTTTTAAATTTAATCTGAAAAAAAAAACCAACAAAAAATATTACAAAATTAAAACCATTCCAAAAACACTGCACTGCTGCCATATAGAACACAATCTAGAATTCAACATTTCTAACACTTATACATTCATAGTAAAAGTTCTTCATTTGTGTCTAGAACCACGAAATATGGCATTTAAAAACAGGTAGAAATGTTCTTATCTGTTTTGAGTCACTAGAGGTCAGCATTGTTTCCTTGTCTCTCAGGTATCAGAGAGCTGCTGTGGAGACTGCAGAGAAGAAAAAAGCAGTAAGTATTTGTTATGTGCAGGATGTAAGACACACTTTATTTTCCACTGACCTCAGTTCAGAGACATCTTCTCAAACTTTGTGATCCTGAAAATGTAATGTACAGCTGTTTGAGACATTACAGGGAAATTAAGGGTTTGAGGTCTCTAAATATGAAATGGTCTAGTAGATACATGAATAGTTCAATCGTAATTCACAGTTTTCAATCTATGAGACATAATGTTTACAACAATTTGATAAGGCTCCCTGCGATGTAAATTATGACATGAAGAGTGTGTGTGATGCATGTGTTGCTTAATTTGCTCAGTAGTTGCTGCTGGAGGTGCTAAACTAATTACAACATGTTGAGATGTGGAACAGACACACTTAAACACAAGCACACACATACGCACACACAGACACACACACACACACACACACAGACACACACACACACACACACACACACACACACACACACACACAGACCCTAAGAGACAGGGAGACTCACCATGCCAACACAGTGTCTAGGCCAAATGTCTTGTCCTGGCTGACCTCTCATTGGCCACTTGTTGCAGTGGGCAGACTATCAAACCCTTAATCCCTCTTCAGTGTAATCCCCTCGCAATAGTCTCTGTGGTTCCAACTGTAGTTTAGCTGCTTTGTCGTGTACAAGACTGATACATAAACCTGGATAGAGATTAATAGAATTACTGATCAGCTAATACAATGAAGAAATACAAGGTAATGTTGCTGTGCTTGTGTGTAACATTGTGATTGTTCACCAGTGTGTGAGAGCCAGCATCTCTAAAAGAAAAGTTGGCTTCTTCAGTCTTTGTTTAACGGTCTGGCTGGTAATGACAAGAAGGCTTTGTTTTTTGTCCTGTAGATGCGTGGTATGGTTTGTTAAAGTAAAGTTTCTGCATTTCTTCCTTTCAGTCAGTATTTAAGCAAAAGAGGTTTTTTACAGAAGAGCTTCACAGCAAACTGCCATAATGGCAAATTCAAGTTGTCAAGTTTAATTTTTACTACAAATTTACATTTTTATATGATATCTCATAGTTTGTAATCATTTTCAGGAACTGTGTGTGAATATGATCAGATGTTACACTTTTAAAGGGAAACAGAAGTTTAATTGAAACATTTGAGGATAACACTGAATGAAAGACCATCTGTTTGTCTAATTGTGTGTGTGTGTGTTCCTGTACTTATATCTTTGTGAGGACCATTTTAAGCCAGACCCTATTTTCAACAGGCTGTTTGAGGGTTAAGACTTGGTGTTAGGGTTCAAATAAGGTTTAGGTCAGTGTAAGGCATTTAGTTTGGCTGATTAGGGTAAGGGGCTAGGGAATGTATAATGCCAATAAGTGTCCTCACTAAGATATAAGTAACTTATCATAATAAGTTGAATTTTCGTTTTGCCATTTCAATTCAGTTAAATTTACTTTGTGTAGCACTTTGTGTTTTGTCCTTATTATCTGCTGTAATTTTCATTCGATGTAGGCCCCTGATTTTAAAGCAAGTTACAATTCAAACTCATTGCAAGTCCCATCGATGTGAGGATATGTTTTCTTGGTGCAGGCTCCTCCCTCAACCCTAGAATCTGCTGACAGTCTTGACTTAGTGTGACTCAGAGCAGACTCAGCTATCACAGTTTGTCCAACCAGTGATTAAGAAGAGCACAGCAGGTCTGTCTTTTAAGGAGAAGTTTAGTTCATGTGCTGAAGGACTATGTACAAATCAATGAATGATTTGTAGAGGAAGACTCATGCTTTAACAGTGTTCAGTCATTACTGCCTGCATCAATGCATCAGTGTTACTGTCAACATGTTCAGCTCATATAATGCAGTTGCATCTATTTTAAACAATGTTAAACAAGTAGCCATTTTTAGTAGTTTTAAAGCCCTGAAATCTCCGGCCACTAAGCTAAACTGATATTGATGATATTGTGTGTTGTGTCTTCCCTGACACAGCCCTGACTGATGATCTGTCATTTGAGTCTGTTTTGTTGAACCAGAACCTCTCGCTCTCTCTGAGATTTCTTTTAAAATCTGTAAAAACTCTTTTGAACTGGTTTCGTTTGTTCTTATTGTCAGTATTTTTCTTTCACGTTGTCCTGTTTTTTTCTGATCTACAACTTTGGTACAGATCAGTGCTTTGTGGATCTAGTGTTTAATTTCATGATCGTCAGCAATGATCCAAGAGTGGAAAAATGTCAGAGCTGACCCAGCGAACAAAGAGTTAACTTTTCCCTGAATGTATCATTTCCTGCTCTGGTTTCCTGGGTTTTCTGACTCTCTCTCTGTCTCTCATTCACTTTTGCTGGTGTTAAAGGGGCTGGGCTAACTCTAACAAGCAGATGTAGTTTGGCTGCTAACATCTGGGGGACTCTACCTCTCACTGCCTCTCAGCACACCGACCTGTAGAGGAGGACCAGCCCAGGACTCTCACTTTTGACTTGTGGTTACACCTCGTTCGGCCGATCCTTCACATTCTCTGAGGTTTTTATTTCTCATTGCTTAAACGAGGAACAATCTTCGGCACTGTCCAGCTCTTTGTGTCTGCTCTGGAGTTGCGTCACAAAGACAGTAATTGTGTCTCCTATTTTGCCCACTTAGGGTTTTTGTTTAGGCCTTTTGGCTGATGTTCTCATTTTTTCTTTGCTCTGTTTCTTTTTTGTGTCTGTTTATTCATCAATATAATGTATTTTTAGATGTACAAAATACATTTCAGGTTTTTGATGTACTAATACATCATGTTACATGTATGTCACCAACTGATTGTATTTGCTTCTTATGTCTAACCGTGTTTAAATTGGGTTTAAAATGTATTAGTGTTTAAGTGTTACTTTCTAACTTCACCTCAACCAGGAAGCTTGCCTGCAAAGGGCTAAACTGACTAATATATTTTCTTCGTTCATTATATAAAGAATGTAATGGCGAATCATTTTTATGTCCAGATCCGCTTTCTTTAGTGTGTCATTCCTCTTTTGTAATTAAGGAAGTTCCTGCAGCTCACACACTGCAGCAGTGATCCTCCTGTTGTTCTGTTTGCTGCTTAACATGTTTTGTCATGAATGACTAAGTAGTGAACTGAACCCTCCACAGTGGGTTTTTTTCTGTGAAAAGGTAAAGTTGTCCTGTAGAAAGGAATACAGCTTATAAATGCATGCTCAGCCCTGCTCTCTCTGTCTCAAGCCGGTCCTTCCATTTAGCAGCCGCAGCAAAACATCTATTTCCTGGAGCAGCTTTGAACAGCTGTTCAGCTAATCTGTCAGTGGAGCCTGGTTCAGACTCTGGCATTTCCTTTAGTCCATTGTGCTGAATTATCATTGAAGCGGTTTGATGCACTGTATTAAACAGTTTTTATGATGTCATTTTCAATTTAAGTGTTTTGCATGCTCACAGTTTAACTTTTAGTTTTCTTCCTCACAGGCTTTTGAGAGTTCGACACCTTCCCTGCGTTTAGGCAACCTCAGTGCTCTGAAGAAGCGCTGGGAGGTAACGGAGAACGTCGACCGCAACAAACCTTCGTCCGGTCCACCTTCAAGTGAAGTCAGCTCTCGCTGTCGGCCCCCTGCCCTCGCCAGGCCTCCTTCCATCAGCGAGAACCCCCCTCCATTAAAGAGCCCTGGCCTGGTGACACCTCAGAAAGGGGGATTTACAGTCAGTGGTGCCCAGAAGCCCTCAGCAGCTCCAGAAGCAACCAAGGCTGAAGAACAGAGAGGGATGGACCGGGATGAGGTGACACGTAGCGACAGACCTGAAAAGCTTGACGAGCAAGTTCCAACCAGCCCCTGTGCCTTCTATGAAAAACCCAGAGTGCCACTGAACAACCTGAAGATGAAGTTTGAGAGGGGAGAGGATGCCACGGCAAAGGTAAAACAATGGGATATTATATTTCCATCAATAAATGATATTGAAGACAGTTGTAGACAGATTTGGTGTAGAGGAGCGTCACTTTCTCATTTGGTAGATTTTCATCCCGTGCATTTTTTTGCCACAGTTTGAGGAATACAAGGAGGGTTTAAGTTTCCCTCAGTATATTGATAACTACATTTAAAAACTGCCATTAAAGTTCTCTCTTTGTGCATATTCCAGACACAACTCAAGTTTTTTTTGACAGCTGTGAATCTTTTGGCTCTGCATCAGTTTCCGACGAATTAACCGTAACCACAATGTTGATGGTGGGATTTGTGTTACTTATGTCTATCGGTGTTAAAAAAAGGTATATTCTCAGAAAACCTCTTGGGAACAAACTCAAAGTTTTTTTTCATGGGGCTGACTCCATTTTGCATAACCTAAAATCACTATGTGGCAACCATTAATATGCATATTTGGAGGAAAAACCACTTTGATTGTAATTTATAGAGCTAATTGCTACCATACCTTTAACTACACGCTTTGTAAATGTCATGAGTGTACACGTTGCAAAAAGAAATAAGTTGACCATAATAGGTTTCCCATTCAGCTTAGCAGTAACTACACCAAATCAAAGTTCCTCTCCCCCTGCTGTCTGTAAAGAAATACTCATTTCTGAGCATAGCTATGTCTTCAAGACTTGTCCTTCATACACAGTTTTCCATTTCTCCCCCACTCGCTCCTGTCTTCTCTTTCTGTGTGTGTGTGTGTGTTTTCATCCCTCTCTGCCCAAAACAACAAGCACTCCACTCTTCACCTTCCTCAACAGAGGAATGTAGGGACATTCCTGACCTAGGGCTGTTTCATTCTTCAGAGGATCACCTCTCCAGAGCAACTGTCTTTATCTCCCTTTTCATTAGCCACTCTGTGCGCGTGCGTGTGCATGAGCATGTGTGTGTGTGTGTTGTCCATCAGCCCTGGCTTTTAGTTTTACTGTGTTATTGTGTGTGTGTTATATCGTGCAACAGCAGTAAATTCAGATTCAAGTTGTTCTTAGTAGAATGAATAGGAATGTTACGTCACCACTGGGGAAGAAGAAGTGAAAATGTTCTGGTGAAAATTTACAGGCGAGTTTCAGAGCTTTATAACTCTTGGCTGAGGAAGATGGTGGCACAACAGGACTCCACGGCTCCAGTGAAGCAGCCTGAAGAAACGGGTTGTTTTAATTGGCCCATGTGTACAGAATAACTGCAGAGAGAAACTGTCTGGTTTACTCATTAGTGTTGGTGACACGTGGGATACGTGCTCGCACACACATACTGTATGTAGCTCGCTCTTTTTCCATAAAATTCAATGGAAATGTTTTGGTTCTCATGACTGCAGGTCAAAGGCATGTTGGTGTCTGTCCGGGTCAATTCTCTGCACTCTAGTTACCAGCAGGCTTTAAATGGTGGAGTGGAGAAAACATTACTCTGTTTACATATTTCTTCTGTAGCTGAAATTCTGGTTCATTTAATGCTGAGCACAGTTTCTGATTTAGCTGTGTGAATTTACGAGAGCACGACCACTCCCTATCATTGTTCATGCTCCTCCACACAGGGCTGAGCTGTGTGGGATGCTTCTACATCAGCTCTGATGTATTATTCCCAAGTAATGCTTAGGAAACAGCTCAGGCAGTGCCTAACATACCGATTTTGGAGTCATCGTGTATTTATGCTGATATGGGAACAACATGCACACCTAGGGAAAACCCACACTTATTCTTTTTTACTTTCAAGCACAAAGATTCTTCCTCAGGTGTCTGTTAAATACAGTCCAAAAAATTACTTCAAACAAATGTTATGAATAAACAGGTATTTTCAGTGGCTAACTTGACATCTGCCAACTTTTATTGTCGATAGATTTAACAAACTGCCCCTCTGATCCCACCAATCATTTTACTCTTGCAGGTCAGCAGGACAACTCGACGCAGCTCTTCATCAGAAGACATGGAGCAGCGTAGCGGTACACAGAAACACACTCATGCACACACACACTATTTACTGACTTGAGGTTCATGTTGATGTAGTGACAACAAACATGAACTTCAATTAATCCCCTCTAATTTGAATGAATGAAGGAATGTCTATTAGATCCTGAATGTTACATTAAAGTGATGAGGAATCATTGTTTGAGTTTCTGCAACATAATAAAATCATAAGTGGGATCTCTTCTTCTGCCTCAGGCCTTTCTGTGACTGACAGAGTGTTAGAGGCGTCGTCCCTGAGGGAGAAGATGGCAAAGTACCAGGCTGCTGCTTCTAAACAAGGCACCGCACGATCTGTGAGTTCATACAGAAGGAGCTGAAGTCAAAAACATGAGATATTAAAAGGGAATAAACAAGCACTCTTGCTATTTATAAGTGGCTAATGCATGGTAAAGATAAGAAAATGCAGGTAATGTCCCCAAAGTTACCTATGTTATCTTTACAGTAGCAAACCTATTTCTGGTATGTGCTCAGTCGCAAAAGAACTTAACTTAAACTGAAAGACATTAAATTAAATCAGGGTTTTGAGTGAACTCTGACCAAATCCTTCACAAAACAAAATAAAAGCTATGGACAACATTGTGCACTAATGATTTTTGTCTTTTCCTGTAATACTCAATCTGCTAATGTAACTGAATAACTATTGCTGCTCCCCTTCTACTCCAGAAATTGAGAAACACAATGCTTTATTATTTCACAGTCCGTTAACACAAGGGTTTGTGTTTCTTTCTTGTGTTTTCCTCAGGGTGTGACCACAGAGGTGCCTGCTCCAAATGCTTCTGCACCTCAGAAACTGGTATCTGCACCTGAATGCAATGGTGAGTCTTGGTGGTAAATTGAAGGATGATTATGTTGCACATCACATTTTATATTCAGTTTAACTTAATTTAACCAAATTTACTTTGGCATCTAGAATGAGACTTAGTTGGATGTGACTGCCCTTTTCAGTGCATCTTATTCAAATCCACAGAGAATTACAATTTCTGCATTTGTGTATTTTTAGGTGAAAGCAGCGAGCCGTCCAAAGTATCAAGGGTGAGTCATTCACCACGACAATCAGAAGACATGCACGAGTATCAGTAGAAATCCCATTTCAACTTTTCCAACATTTTCAACTTCTTTTGATTATGAATGAATGTGTTAATATTTGTCTATGTAGAAGTTCTGCCCACCGGCGAGGGAGGAGTGCTTCGCTTGTTCGAAGACTGTGTACCCCCTGGAGAGGCTGGTGTCTCAGAAGCATGTCTACCACAAAAGCTGCTTCCGCTGCGTTCACTGCAGCACAACACTCAGGTTAGTCTCCTGCTGCCAAGTGTATTCCTAATTAAATCCGTGAGTACTCTTCTCAGTGGGTGGCTGCTGAAAAACCACAGACAGCAAATATTTGTCAAAGAATCTATAATCTCCTCCTGAGGCAAAATAATATTTTTGCTCCTCTCTGTTTTCAGTCTTGGGAACTATGCCTCTCTGCATGGTAATGTCTACTGCAAGCCCCATTTCAGCCAGCTGTTCAAAGCAAAAGGCAACTATGACGAAGGCTTCGGCCATCGCCCGCACAAGGAGCTGTGGGAACCTCGCACAGAGGAAGAAGAAGGTGAAGAAGCAGTGAAGCCCAAAGAAGCAGAGGAGCCAGTGGAGGTGAAGCCTCCAGCTAAGACTAAGTCGGAAAAACCTCTGACCCCGACTGAGGAAATGTCCCCACAGGTCAAGGTCACAGACATGACCGCCTTAATGGAGACACATGGGCAGACACACGTCAGCTCCAGTGAGAAGCCTGAGTCTGCAGAGCGGCCAGCTGAGACACGCAAGCTGAGGATCGCTTGGCCTCCTCCGGCTGGTGAGGGCCAATCAGGGACTGCAGCGCTCAGTCCAGTCACAGAAGGAGTGACCACCAGCAGGCCCTGGAGAGCCAAGTGGCCCCCAGAGGGAGAGGCACCATCCTCCTTCCAGAGCTCAGATCGGGTCGAACTGAAGGGCCTGAGGAGGAGCTCTTCGATGAAGGAGCGCACTCGGCCTTTTACCATCGCAGGTAAACCCACCCCTGCACCCAGTCTGGCGCCCAGGGAACCTCGTCGGCCTCTCAAGTCCCTACTGGAATGGAGAACATCATTTGAAGAAAGAAACCCCTCTGAAAATTCACCGAATGAAAACAAAGCAGAGCAGCAGCAGGAGAAGAAAGCGCAGAAGGCGGCTCAGGTAGCAAGTGAAGACGCAGCACGTACAAGCAGCTCAGAGGAGGACGTGGCCACGGTGAACAAGCAGGAGGAAGAAAGAGACGATCAAGTAGAGGAAGAAGATGGATCAGCGGGAGCAGACAAGATGGCTGTGGAGGAAGGCTCTCTGAGGAGCATCTCTCCAGACATCTCCCCGTCCCCTTCTCCACCTCTGCAGCCGAAACAGAACCGCACCTCTCAGGATGTGGGATTCTGGGAGGAAGACAAAGAGGGAAGTGACGCTGAAGAGCTGAGTGCGGAGGATATAATCAAGAGGAACCGCCACTACGATGAGGAAGAAGACGACTCTGACTCATAGGATCATACGTTTCCTGTCAATTCACCATGTAAAACACGTCAGTCTGGTTTTCTCTGGTTAAAAGTAGCTCATCAATTAGGTTAGTCTCATTTTAGTGTTTAATGAGTGATTCCAAAAAGACCACTAGTTGTTTGTATGTGCATAAATGATTTAATAACTGCCTTTAATTACTGTATTAAAGTACAAATGTTTCTTTTTTACATTTTAATTATATACTGTAAAAAATATGTGAAACGGCTTTTATATGACTCCTGATTATACTGGAAGGTGAAAAATCTATTAAACTCAATCAATTGTGTATCTCATCTTCTGGTAATTGTTTGCATCATGAGTTGTGTATTATTTGCAGGTTGTTGGTCCATAAAGCTTCAATTGACTTCAGCACAAAAGTGCCTTAATTACAGAAGGAAAAACTATTTGCGGAGTTTGGTCCTTCAGACAAGATGTATTGAAGTTGGAGAACAAATTTCTGTTAGTTATATTTAAAAAAAAAATTATTTGTTTGGTAAAACTGCAACTGGAGCTACAAATTATTATGTTATCTTAACCATAGGTGCAACTGATCTGGTGTATGTCCTGTGCAGGGTCGTGCAGAGAGCTTTAGAAGTGCAGGTGCTAAAATTTCAAAAGGGGCACATGGAAAAGATAGTCCTGTCATTCTATCATAAGGTCCAAACTTGGTCTTGGTCAAATTTTATACTTAACGGTTCAAACATTATATATTTAGTTACCGTTACACTTTGCTGATAAACTTGTATTCTATCCCAACCTGTGTCTTCTCGTTGGCCCTTCTGGATTTGTGTTTTATACACTAATTTAATAGTTTTCTGCTTGAGAAGAGGCAAACCATGGCAAACGTTACGCCAGAGAAAATACAAACTCTTAACTGGATGATAGATAGAGCCTGTCAAAGGATTATACTTAGTTTTGTTAAATTTAGCAAGTTTCATACTCTCTTCTGAAGACACCAGGATTTGTTCTCTTGTAATATGCAGTGGCGTTTTCAAATATTCAGCATATTACAAAAGGTTTCTAACCCCAAAAAACAAATGCCATAAATTACATTTTTCTCTGAACAGCCGTCAAGGATTAACAATTGTTCAACCTTTAAATCAGTAAAAGCTCAGCCCCGTGCAGAAGTGGAAATAGTATTCACCATATATAATGTGGTCTCAGGATTTTGCCTGCATTAAAAAATGTGATCCAATTTACATTTGAAGTCATCACCAGCAAAAAGGTTTTCCATTTTAAACCTGAGAGTAAAAGGATGAGAGGAGACAGCAGTGCAGTGAGTGTGAACATTCTTTTAATTATTTTTGGCATATCTATCTTATTGCTTCAAGTGTTAAGAGAGAGAATGGATGAGAGGAAAGTCAACAGGATTCAAAACCATAGAAGAGGAACAGAGTGGATTCACAGGCAGGATGGGAAGGTTCTAAAAATACCATGATCATATTTAACTTGATTGAAGGTTGATTTCACCAAATTAAAGAATATATACATAAACATGTCTCCGACATCATCAGCAGAGGACCATTATTTGCTCCTGTGAACCACATGATGATTAACACAGTGTGATCAGCCAAATGATGAGACGTGGAAGAACAGAAGCTTTTTGCAAAACAGCAACATTTCAATCCACATTATTCAAATGAATATTGGAGCCCAGAAGTAGTTTTTTAGACCTTTTTAGTGATCAGCAGTTTATGGACATGCAGACTGGGCACTTCCATCACCTTCCTGGATCCTACTGCAAGGGTTCCATTTAATAAATGATCCGCACTCTTTCACAAAGGTCTTCTGTTCGATTTTTGGACATTTGAAGTTCAGCAAATCAATAATCAACTGTAAAGTGCCCTTATTATCTTGATGACTTGCACAGTTATAACCGTTTCTGCAGATCTAAAAGAAACTGAAACATTAATAAACAGTATCACAGTAAAAAATTTAAGTCACATCTGTCACCAGCGATTGTCTTATTTGGACGAAAAACTAACAACTTCCCACACCCAGATCTGCAGGGAAGCCTGATGCAAGTGTAGTCTGAGTTCATGCCAAAGCAGCATTGTGTGCAAAATTTGGCATCACACAACAAAAGCTTTTTTTATTCATTTAAATTTACCATTGTTTACGATTGACACAAACATGTTGTGGGGAAAACAGAAACTCCTAAAATCGTAAAAAAAAGCTTTACAGTTCAATAACAGTTACCAACATTGGCTAAAACAACATAATCACAACATGATCTTAGAAAAGACACGGTCATTGGTTCATTTTCTAATATCTAGAGCAGCAAATCGTAGTTAAGGCTTCATTTTCAACATTCAGAACTTTGATTGAATATTCTAGCTACTCACACATTTTGAACTATAGCACGTGTGGTCATTAATTGTTCTTGTCCTGATGATTCTCCCTTTTTATGACAGTTGGTATCTATTTCCTCAAAAACACACGAATGATCCACAGACACACATCTAATACCATACACATCTACAAAGTGTCTTTTCTGTGGGGTTCAATTTGAAAAAGGCTCCAAACCTCAAAAAGATATGAGCCTTTCATGAAGAAAAAGCAGCATCACTTTGATTGAATTTGAGGTATTATTTGTAGGGCTGGGTAATAACACTATCAATAATTAGCGCACTATATTTTTCAGCAAAAGCAAAACAAACAGCAACAAAGGTTCAATATGTGTTGATATTATGTGTGTGCATTGTCCAAGCACGGTGAGGAAGTCTAACACCATAACTGGTATTATCTTTTTTAGTTTGGCAATATTGTCCAGCCCTAGTTACTAGTTTATTTTGCTTGGGTTTAGGTTAAATAAGAATTTTCAAATTCAAAAATCTTGTAGAGCTTTAGAAGTGTTTTTTTTTACAGGGTTTTGGTTTTGATTTATCATCTTTAAGGTGCAGTTGACAAATATTACCTGTATGTTTATCAAATGATGGAACATTGACTGTAACAGTACAATTAGACACTAAAGTCGTACCCGATTAAAGTGACCCCCAGTAATGATCATCAAACCAACCTTGAGTTAGAAACAAAACTGATATTTCAACATAATAATGAAAGGTCATAATTATAATTTGGATTTAGTTTCAACAAATTGTCATTGAACATACGTATCCCACAGCGCTCAATACATGTGACTTGCTGATAAATATGCAGCAGTAACTCCGCCCACACTCATACAGGACGTCAGCGATCAAGCAGCTAGTTTTACAGAGAGAGATCTCGCTGTTGGTTCAGTGCACAACTGTTTCTTTGGAAGAACAGGACTTTTCTCACCACTGAGTGTCAGTAATACACCGTCACTGGGAAGAAACACATCAGAGCTCTGGTAATCAGCACAGTCTGGCTGCAGAGTGGGTGTGTGGGGCTACGTGTCTGCTGACGCTCATTATTGCTGACAATGCTTCTTTCATGAGGACAGATGGGGTTGATCTGTTAACTGGAGCCTGCTCTGTTTGGATTTTTACATTCAATACTCTGGCAAGACCCTTTTTGGCATTTTATTATAGATTTAATTTGTCAAAAAAAGTGTTTTACCCTTTAAAACCTACAACGAAACAATTTCATTCAGTACAAAATAATTTCATTATAAAACGATTTTTAGGCACATGTCATATTAACATACATTATTTTTGATAATTCCTGATTTAAAAACAATTCTACCAGCATGTTAAATAATTCTTACAGCACCAGGGAGCCACAGTGACCTTCCACACTGGAGTGAGTTTTCAAGTAACATCTTGGAGCCTTTGCGGATGCGGAGGTATTATTTATTGTTCGTTCTCCAAAATGTACCTGAGCTCTGATTTCACCACTTCACCGTTTTCATTTGCCCCATCGGCTCAACCACTGAGGGGGTGCAGGTCCACTCTGACCTTCTCCCCAGTGCTCATCATGCCAATCGTCGGGTAGAAGCCTCCAAACGGCAAGGCCACTTCTCTCCGGCCCACCACCTTTCCATTCCTGGTGAAGAACACCTGTTCAAACACAAGATGACGGCAAGGAAATCATGTAAATGTTTGCAGCCAAGCTTTAAAAGTCCCCGCCTTCATATTCCAAAACTCTGACAGAAACTCACTGTGACCTTCCTCCCTTCCAAATCCTCTCCCTCGTCCTCCTCCTCCTCCCCCTCCTCCTGATCTTCATTGTTTGCATACAAGTCATTCTGCACTTCGCAGGGTTTGGGAAACACGTCGAAGTCCCAGTCCTCTGTGTCATCTGACAGAACGCAGACACAGAGAAAGACAGCGAGACGTTAGAGGCTGCAGCACATGGTGAGGCAAAGTGCTTTGACAAATGAGGACACAACATGAAGATGTTCACCTCCCAAACCAGGGTTGAAGTCACGTGGAAACATGATCCCACAGCCCATAATATCCCCTTCAAAGCAGCGCGGTCCAAACGCATCCCCAACCCCGCTGCCCTGGAACAACTTTCCATCATCTGTGAAGAACAAGGGGGGGGGGGACTGAGTACTGCATCATGTTTCATACATGAGAGACTGTGATACAATTAAGATAAAAATTTGAGAAAAACAGAAGATGATTGCCAATGTTTACATAAATCTTTTTCGTCTTGCCCATTCCTGCTGATTAAAATTCAACCTTTTAAATATTTAAATTGACCTGCCTATGCATTATAAGACCATTACCTGTTCCATCCTTTCTACAGAGATGTTAGTGATGATTTGGAGCTGTTACCAATGTGATCATTTGTAGCATAGTAAATGTGTAAACTGCAGGATGGAAGATATGACACTGGACAAATGTAATTAGATAAAACAAATCATGCACAACATGATAAGCCCGAACTCACCTGCATGGTAAGCTATTGACCCTCTGCTCCAACCTGGATGTCTGTTCTTAGGGTAGTCCTGTAAATCCACACAGAACGTTAGGATGCAGAAGTACATAGTAGTCACAAGTATACAATGTAGTACATCATAGTATCCTGTTGATCTTCAGCTTCAAACAACTCTACGTGTAAGAGTGTGTAAGCATGTTTTGTAAAGGTTGTTTAAATGTTTAAAACGTGTGAAGAGCATTGTGACTAATGTGCCTAAATTATTTTGGGTTTCATGTGCACTTATTTAGTTTCTGAGAGAATGTCTCATGTGACTTTATGTAGTTTTATTTTTGTGATTATGTATTTATTTTGTTTAGTGTGTTAGTGCAAAATGCAGAGATTGTGTGAGGGACATTAGGATATTTGTGTTGACACAAATAATTGAGAGTAAACCTGGGCAGTCCACTGTCTGTATGTGTTGGCCGCACACTGCCTGTGTGCCGCTTGCTAATGGCCCAGATTCCCAGAGGTCTGGCACCGGTAACAGAAAACTATGTATCATTGTATTTTAATAACATAATAATAATCCTTATTTATGAAGCAATTTTCAAAACATATGTTACAAAGGGGTATACAAAGGCAGTAAGTTAAAAAAGACAGGCAATACAACTTCAGGTTAAGAAGAAAGCAGGTCAAATCAATTTGTGTATAAATACCAGTGCAGTGTAAAATGCTCAATAAAAGACAATTAAGACTCTCAGGAAAGCCTCTCCAATAAAAGTATGTTTAATAAGAGACTTAAGAGAGTTCACTGATTTAATAGGGTGTGTTCTCTGGTGAGGGCTGTTAACAAAGACAATTACTTCCCAAAATAAAAAATAAAACGCATCCTGATTTTCTTCTGATATATGAGTAACCGTCTCCCTGTAGAAGATTTGAGATTAAGATCTGTACATGGAGATGGTTTGTCAACAAGCAGCAAACCAACATCTTCCACTTTCAGGGTGATACTGATCAGCTCATCACCTCAACGACAGCTAACCTTCCAATCGGATTTCACACAAGAAACCGATCTGATTCTCAGATCTGTTTTCCAAAGTGATGATGGCCACAAAAACAGTTGAGTCTTTGATAGGGTGATAAGATATAACTGCAGGAACAACAAAGAATTAGAGCAATAATGTGTTTGTTATGAGAGAATCAGAAGTTTAAATGACCAAAGGAATGCACCATAAACAATTCCTGCTTTATTTAATGTAATTAAATTTAATTTAATGCGACTATATAATAACTGTAAAGAATGTGTTTGCCTGGTAGAAAGAGAGAGTTTTGTTTTGGTTTTTGAAGCGGTAACGCAGGTCTGAGCTGAGGGGGCAACACGCCCACACACTAACTGACGGCTGAGCTCGACGTTGAGAGCGAGAATGCTCCACGGACTGCCCAATCACAGAGGGACCTTCACAGCTGGCAAAGCAGCAGCATGATCAGAGTGACGCTGGATCAATAAGCTTCCAATAACAGAGCAGAGCGAGCGCCGAACATCACAGTAAAAAACAACACGCCGAGCCGCACGTCCTTTCAGATCGGTCATTTAAATGACATGATGACTGCGTCTGCAGCAAATATTAAACGGCTTTATTTACATTCAACAGGATGTGCATGATTCATGATGATTTCATTCGAGGCCAGAGGCATCACTCAAGTATAAACATTCAACAAGTTGTACCCACCTTATTTCCAAAATATGGATCCTCACTAGCTGTCATCATTTCTGATTAAATACAACGGTGCCAAATTAATTGGGTTAGCAACCTTTAATTGCCTAGCCTGAGGAAATCCTGCACACTTTAAATTCCTCTCTGTTTTCTCCGTCTTGTTTTGACAGTGGGAGCAAAATAAAGCTTTAATGGCAAAGAACGGAGACAACCAGACAAATGTTCACAGTATCATAGTTATAACGTTGAAGCTTAGTATGCAATTGAAACCTGCTCTCTATGGAAACCCAGATGTGGGGGTAAAATGAGACAATATTTATTCTGTTGATAGCTTTTCCTGCTTCAGTCATCCATCACTCAGACTGGAAACAGTGAGCGCAGCGGTGCGTATGAGAGCGAGGGATGACGAGCTGCGACAGCAGGGAAACACAGGTTTTCTTTGCTGGCAGATAACTGCAGAGTTTGTACAGCAGGTAACAACGTCTGTCGATGACGATGACATGTGTTCATTACGGTGATGTATAAAACGAGGAGACTCTTACCCTGCGTGCCAGACCCAGGGCGATGTAACACTTCTCTCCGTCATCCGTGATCTCCAGCTCATAGTAGTGGAAGCGTGTGTTGAGAGGCCGACGTGCCTGGGCCAAGCCCACGTCCACAATGCTCTTCCCCTTCCCCACGTACTCCAGCAGCTGAGAAACACACACGCTATGAGTCAATAGGATTTATATGAGGACAATCATTTAAAACAGTGTTCAGCTGTAATATGTTAAGTCAAAGCTATTTTTTGTTTAAGTTAAGAATTAAGATCAGTATATGGATGACATGACAAGTCCCCAAAAGGGATGCTAAATAATCTGGATCACCCCCTGGTGGATGCAGCAGTACAGGTCTTAAACCCCGCCTCCTCCATGTTAAAAGATGGGACATGGACCAAACAATCCCCCGAAAAATCCTGAAGATTGTTTCTGTAGTGTTGGTAGTTCTTTTCACAAAGATGTTTGTCCTAGTTTAATTTTTTTTTGATAAGTTTGGTTTGATGTGATAAAAACAGGGTCAAACTTCGTAATTAACAGCCAAGACTGACTCGTGATTGGTTGAGTAAGTGTACTTGGTGATACTTCAATAAAATAAGAATTTATTAATCCCGCAGGAAATTCCTGGGCCAGCCTACTCCAAGATTACAGTAACAATACGATATACAACAGAGTACAATACTGGAGCTCCATTCAACAATCTCTACTGCACAAACTCCAAATGATGTCAACACTTCAAGATGGCAGCACCTGTATCTGAGATATTTTGAGGAAGTGGAGACATGTCGTCCATCTATATATATATATATATATATATACAGTCTTTGTTGTGCACTGATATTAAGGCTTAAATATTATTTGTAATTAAAGCTGCACTATTTGGTAAGTTTGACAACAAATAGTCTGATAGGGAAAGGTAACTGTAGGTCAATATTGCTATGCGTGTAAACATTACTGAGTCTGTTAGTTGACTTTGCCAGTTTTCTCTACTTGTGCTACTGTTTCAGTATTAAACAGAAATCATTTAACTGTCACTGGGGCGACAGCGGCTGGTGTTCAAAAAGTTACACAGGCCGGTTTAAGGCAGCTTTCCTGTCCCATATAGAAACCTGAGGTCCTGCCCCATTTCCAAAGTAGCTTCTGTTCCACTAACCTCCATAATGCATAATGCACTACTTTCTTTGAAGTTTTAACAGTGTATTGTGTTTACTGAGTCATTAATTTTGCGTTATTAAATGGATATTCATTCAAATCCCTGCCATTTTAAATAAACCCTCACAATATCTTGTCTTTAATAACTTGTACAGGTTAAATGAAGCACTACCACTACTGTATGTCTCTGTGTGTCAGCTGGGCTGTGCACAACCACAAGTGGCGTGGGTTCAACGGCTCACAATGACTCAAAATCTTTTCCTGCGCTGACATGGCTGCTGCTTCCTTCTCAGGTTGGGACAGACAAGAATTCAACAAGATGAGACATGTATCTTTTTCAGACATAACCCTAATAGGGATGTGAGATGGTGAGATGGAAAAATAGGTCGCCACAATCCTTCCTTCTGGGAAAAACAGGACAAGATTTGGACTCTTGCTTTCTGCATCCTACTGTTTGGCTTATACAACCAAAACTACGGCAAAAGGAACAACATGATTGATTTATGACCTACAGCACCGGAAATCAGCACCAACAAATATTAATCCTTTCCACAGCATCACCAGAAGATGAACATGACCATCTCAAGATAAAAACATTAACACAAAACAAATTATTTAGTTTATAATTAAGGGATCAAACTCTTCTGTCCAACCTCTTATTCTAAAATGTATTTATAACATAGTGCTAAACACATTTCCCTAGTTTAATACATTTGTCTTTTATGACAATAAGCAGGCTGCATGAGATTAACAGTAGTTGTGTGATCCACAGATTAAACCCAACTACTGTTAAACCCTAACCAGAGCATTAATAACACTTCAATTACACATATACATATTCACATTATGAATTTTAATGTATAAATTACATTTTAAGTTGCAGTAGTCATGTCATTTTCAGAAGGATTCGTTTCAGAAGAACTTGATGTTTTCCTTATACACCTCCCTCTTCCTCTTACAGCACAGAGAGGTAAACAGCTGCTCTGGTGTTGTACCTAAGACTTTATTCAGATGAAAGTTAAGTAATATTTTAATAATCTTCTAACACGTCATCCAGTTTCAGTTTATTTTCAGGAAATGTTGCATTCTGCATTTGACATATTGAACTATTTGTGAACTTTACATTATGCTCTCTTCTATAGTCTTAGTCATCTGTCTAATTGAAGAATTAATAATAATTGTTATTATCATACCACAGCTTGGTTGAATTTCCTATTGTGACGTGTTCTTTAAAACATGGAAAAACACTACGTCCACTGTATGAAAAGGTTCTCCTCCCAAACATTGCTAATTGCCCCAGTAATCTGAGCAGTCTAGATCTGGGCCTGCCCTGAAGTAGAAAGAGAAACTGTGACACCAAGATGTACAATAACAAACTTGCAATTGGCATATTCCTGTCGTGGCAGCTTTTATGTCATATTAGGACACGCACATGGGTGAAGTGATGACTTACAGGGAGTTCAGCCTGTGGGTTGTGGTGAGAACAGGGCCAGATTTGTGAAAATAAAGGATAAATAAATGTGAGGGTGGCAGGTTATTCGCTCGTGCCTGAGGGTGATTCAGCTGCGATCTCCTCCCATCGCCTTTGTGTTGAGGTTTTGTGAATATCAGTGTCTGAGTCAGACACTGATCAAATAACGTTTTTGTTGCCAAGGAAAATTAAAAAAGATACAAATCCTCTTTCTTGTTTGTTAAAATATGGTTTCACCCACAATGCAACTCTAAGCCAGCAGTTTGACATGAGTGATGATGAATTGGGTAGTAATGCGTTAAATCAACCGCCCCTGATTTTGGAGTGCGCTCGTATTTAGACCTTTACGGTTCACGCTGAAGTGGCTCAGAGCAGCTGAAGAGACTTTATCGCTCAGTGATCAGAATGAGGGACCTACCTGAGAAATCTTTACAGTCCCCGAACACAAACAACACAACTTAAATGATTTATAAAGTGGATTTTGCGAGAATAAGCAAGCGACTACTTCTGGTTTTCATAATGAAACACTACTTGAGTGTTTTTCATGAGATACTTTTTACTCTTACTCAAGTATAATAATTATGAATAAACAACACTTTTACTTGAGTACTGTTTCTGTTTACTCTACCGACCGCTGGGCGGGACAAATGGAGCCAAACCAATCAGTGAGCCGCCGACCTTAATTAACCTTTTATGGGCAGTTTTTCTGTAGATCATCCTCCCCCTGACACCAGCCAGTCATTACACAGCGTAAGGCTTTATGTGGGGGACAACCTTTCAGATTTTACGTTCTCTTTATTCGCTGTAAAATTGATAGGACTTACCGTGCCGGTCACCTTGACATCATGGAGACGGCCCCAGTCTTCTTCATGACTGTCCACAATCATCTGTCCGTCATCTTCCTCCATCCCCCACTCAGCATTCAGGTCCAGCAGCACCTCCTCACCCAAAGAGTGCATTCCCACAGCGGGGTACAGAGCTTCGGGCGATGCTGGGATTTCCACACTGCCGACCTGAGCACACAATAGCCAACACATACTGTTTAGCAGACTATGAACTGAACAAAAACAACTTTTAAACTTATGCTAGTTAAAGGCATTCAGTGAAAATTAAAGTAATGCCAGGATAATGAAATACTCACTTCTTTCCCATTCTTGGTAAAAAACACAGTCAGTTGTCCATCATCGGAGTCCATGGATATTCCACAGCCGATTCTGTCACCTCTGCAACCCTTTGGACCAAACTGCTGCCCCACAGTGTTGCCATTGTACAGCCTGTGGAAAGACATGATGAACAGGATAAACTGATGATTGCTCATCGGAGAACTTCAATGGATGACCATTCATCAAAAATACTATATAATCGGCCGCTCGGTCTCCCAGTAGGTATTGCAAAACAAAGAAAAGTATGGGGGGGGGGGCCTAGGTCCCTTTTGCCTGGGGTTCCCAAAGTCCCTTAGAAGCGCTCCTGCATGTTTGCATCATTCTTTAGTTGAACTCTGACTCACATTTATCACACTGATAAATCCCAGATGTTTAAATAAAAATCGAATTACTGGGGCGCCCTGGTGACCTGGGCGTTTAAGGTGCTGCCCCATTAACCGAAACATCCGCAGTCCGAATCACGCCAATTGCTGCATGTCATTTCCTGTCGTCTCTTAGCTGTCTCTAATGAAGGCATAAAAAATAATGAGTCCAAACTTTATGTTAGAAACTACAGTGCTTGTGTGATGTTGGTTTCTTTGAGTTCCCAGCACTGTGAGACTTTTTAGGGGAAGTGTTAGGGTGTATGAGCAGGTTCTCTACGTCTGGTCAAGTTCCTAAAACATCAGACCAAGTTTTATTCTCTCACTGACTGAAAATTCTCTTCCTAGAAGTTGTAAATGGATTCCGAGAACTGAGCATAAAACATAAAAGTGTGTCCTGTCACGACCTTTCTATGTTTGTTTGACTGAGCTCTTCATGCACAGACAATAGGGCTCTGCTTGCAGCTCCTCAGTCTGTGCCACTGCTACTTACACACAGTGGCTTTTCTGTAGGGGATGTGTGAAACATTCAATGTATGACTCAATGTATAACATTACATTGACTCAGATTTAGAGTTTTCTGCTGCAGTGCCATGTTGTGTATCCTTAACAACGTTAAGTCTACAGTGCGGCTGTAAATACATTTATCAGTGACACGTACTTGCCATCATCAGCATGGAAAGCCACGGAATGTGGGAGCCAGCCCGGCTGATGGTCCAGTTTGTAGAGCTGAGGCACCAAACCCACAGCGATCGTCCCCCTCACTCCTGTATCCATGATTGTCACCTGCAAAGAACACAGGTGGATTTATCACCAAGACACAAGAGCAGATTTTAAATCCTCTTCATTTTGAACTAACGTTTAGTTTTAAAATCGTATCGAGTTGTTGTTCCTTTGGCACATCTTTTAACGAGAGGATTTAAAGGACTATGTTTTCACATCCAGTCATTAAGTACTTATAACGTGTAGGAGGCTTTTACAATGTGAGAGCATATAAGCAGAACAAATTTGTTATGACAAAGGAAGAGGAAGAGGAGGGGAGGGTGCAGTCAATGTGAAGGAAATGCACACATTTATTTAGAACTTATCAATATATTTTTATGTTGTAATTGTTGTTAGAAAAAGGGCGAATCAGTCACGGTCACTGTCGTTATATCCACAAATAAATCGGTTTTAAGTATGCAAAGTAATATATTTATACATCCTTTACATGTTGTATCGTAACATTTGCTGATGACCATTACACTCAATAGCTCGACCAAGGTCCAACAGACCCTTAAATTCAATCAAAGTTCAATCAGATTTGACATACTCCTAGATATCAGTGCCTTAAATATTCCTTTTTTCATTAAGATCCATGAATTATTCCCTTGGACAGTGGTGAAAACGTGTAAAAAATAAAACAAGCTGTCTCTGACTAAATTAAATGTAAAAAAAAATCCTGGATCTGCACCTTGGTCCAGATCAAGCCAAACAAATGGACAGGGGCGAAAAAACAAAACCTCCTTGGTGGAGGTAATAATTGGTTTGTTTTTTTCTACAGCTTTTATATGTTGCATGCTAACATTTTCTAATTCACTGAATAAACTCAGTTTTGATGCCAGTTGCACTACAGGTGCTGTCAGATCACTTCAGTCACAAAGATTTCCTTTTTGGAGGCAATGATCACTTCTGTTTGGACGGACTGGATATCGAAATGGATGAACCCACTCCACTTTCTCCCACTATGCAGAAATGAAGCCAAAATATCCATTAAGAAAAATGCGGACATCTTGCACATTTAGACATAATAGTGGTTCCATCAAAGGATGGAACCAGTATTGAGGTCACATCCTCACACCTGCTCAACCAATCACGAGTCAGTGTCAGCTGTCAATCATGAAGTTTCATCCCATTTTTATAGTATTAATTACTAATTAAAGTCAAACTGACCAGAAGAATTAACACTTAATAAAAATTATTCACATTGATTGTTAACACACACAATCAGTATTTTAACAACTACCTAAAATGGCTGAAACCATCTTTGAAAAATATTAATTTGACATTTTAACACGGAGGAGTTGTGATTTATGAACTATACAACAGACAGCCACCAGGTGGCGATCACTACATTTTGGCTTTACTTCTGGGGAGCTGAGATTTGATGAGGGGAAAATCAGACTCCACCCCAACATTTTGATATGCCATTACACTGTATTTTGCTTTTGTGTTGGCGCTGCTTCTCTTTTCACTTCATGGCCTTTCCAAGCCAACCTGAGTTGGCCTGCACCACTGTTATCATAACTGAATACTGAACATATGACATCATCCCCAGGGAGCCCTAGATAGACGCAGTGCAATCGGAGCACTGCTGGCAAATCCAGGGCACGGAGAAGAGGACATTTTTAAGTTCTTTCCCATGACCTCAGCACTGGTATCATGGGACTGAGAAGAAGACGACCCTGTTTGTCTGTATCAGTGTTTAAAATGCAGATGACCTGTAATATCTACTGTCAGATCTACAATCAGTCTCCACTTATATCATGTTTTAACTCATATGCTCATTTTACGTAAATCGCTTCCTCCCTACTTCTCCGTGACTCCCACAAAACAATGAGTCACCAGATTGAAGCACATGTCAGTACTAAGGTTGAGAGTGTTGGTTACAGTTTCACTTCACGTCAGGATGTGCGTGTCAGGCGAGTCAGAACATGACTGCTTCCGAAGAACAGTCAGGTCTCGAGGCGTTTTTTCACTTCATTGTCTGGATATACAAGAACAGGGTGATAAACAAACCAGTACATGATGTGTAATGAGCTATGATTTATTAGTTTTGTGAAACTTAGGTATCGGGGGATTGTGAGAGCCACCTGCATGAAATCAAGTCTTCAGACCCACCAGGTGAGAATAGGTGTGTGGAAATTTCGTTTTGGACGACTCGGAACATAATCGTATTATGTTTTCTCATATGTTAATTGTTTTAGCGATGTCCTATCGCTGCATAAAATTAGCACAGCTACTTCAGGACCAGGGTTAACGCTCATTAAAGGTTTGGTCGTCCTGTGTCAGAGTCTCAGGTCGGAGATTCCCCTTCACTCTTCTTCTGACCTGCGCTCACTTTACACTTCAACAATAAACACCATCACTGATCACAAGTTGTATTGACACGTACAGGGCTGATGTTTACTTTGTGTTTGTTTGATTCGCTATAGAGTTCATGAGACACTTGTTTAAACACACTGTGGGGCGCATTCCCCTGCTACACACAACACGAGACGCAACGTGACGCAGAGTCAGGACATCAGGGTTAAAGTGACCGGAACGATCCGGGGTCATGATCCGACATCATGGATTTATAACTAAATACATCTGATTATCAGTTTTTGACGTGAAGAGAAACAGAGACAAACACACACACCCACCAACACAAACATTCTCGCCTACAGAAGAACACAACGCTGTGTTTTAACTTCATTGTTGCAGAAGAAGCGACGCCCCGTTTATCCAGGAGCATAATCATGAATTCAGCAGGTTTTTATAAAGATGAGTTCTTCAGTGATTAGAAAACATCAGAGGAGCAGAGTCACTTGTTGACCAGCGGAGTCATGCGCCTCAGTGCAATACTTTATCGTCCCAGAGTATCTCAGAATTTGGTCTGAGTGATCAGATCTCCACATTGAGAATGCTTTTGGGTGCATTCACACTGGTACTTAGTGCTGACTTGTGATCTGGTTACTCAGGATGGATGTTAATAACAGGTATGACTGGGGTCTGTTTTTTCTGTCCAGCCTGTTCCACATCCAGAGGAAAATCTGCTGTTTGAGTCTTAAAAGTAAATATTTGCTTAATTTTATGTTGAGACTGAGACATAATTAATTAGATGATTCTGGCCATATATGATTTGAACTATCAGTATTTACTGTACGCCCAGGCTAACCACACAATGTTAAAAGAGCTGCCAAGTAATTTCTCCAATCTATTTCCAAAGCGATATATCTTTGTTTCTCTGATGTGGGCCATTCCCAGGAGGTGTCGTGATTTATTTTTCCATTACAGTTTAAGAAGATGAAGGCGAGCGGTCAGATGAGGGAGCCTGCCAAGTCTCCTCTCCTCACACTGAATGAAGGCAGTGTCCTACATAATGTATAGTAATGCAATAAAATGAACACTACATAATAATCTTTGGCATTTAGAACAAGAAATGTATGTATATCATCACTTTCTACAGAGATGTAGAGAAGGGCTCTCAAAGGACCAATCACACCGTGACTTTGATGCAAAGCCAATAGTATCAAACATACTTCAGACTGTTTTGACTACATGCTTATTCTCTAATAGGTTTCTAAAATGAGCTGAATAGTTACTTGTAAACCACTTTTGAAAAGTGCAAACTTAGATTTTCTCTAATGTTTTGTAAGGTCTCGACATTACTATGTAAGGAGCCTTCGGATAATTTTTTGATTTGGTATTATATAAAAAAATTGAATTTAATAATTTCCAACTCTTAGGAACAAATAATTATGTATTCAATTGTGGGACAGTAGATTACCATCATCATCACACAACAAACGCTACGTGTTCGGATATTTAACTTTGTAATATTATCTACATCATAAGTCAAAACCCTTTGGCCTTTTCTTTTCATTTCATGGCCTTTCCAAGCCAACCTGAGCTGGCCTGCACCACTGTTATCATACATCACACTACTGTGGATTTATATCTCCGTCAAGAGGAGAACACAAAAATGACTACAAACGGTCCAGTAAGCCCGAATAAGGGCACAGTCACCCTTATGCAAATGTGTCAGCGGAATACCTTGGCCTCCCGGTTCACTTACAATCATGCAAGCGAGGGGAGAATAATACATTCCCAAAGCGTGGCTTTACGTGGAGTGAACTTTGATGATATATTTGCTTTTCATTCGCATATGTGTGACTCTAATATTGGGGAGATAGATGCCTGTCACTGCAGTTATGTGTTATAGCTACACAAAATTTAGCTGCAAACCTCTAATTACACCGAGCAACATATGCTCATTACACAAAGCAAAAGCGAGCATGTTCTAAGTAAGCTGTGACATCGCTCAGTTTTACATGTACACAGTGATAGACAGAAACTGGATTTTTGAAAGTCTGCACTTTGTAGGCGTTTGTTAAAATCTCAGTTTTAGTTATTTAAAACTCTGCTGGCATTTGAATGAGACCAACACGCAGAGTAAATGGATATTTTGCAAAACATCCATAATAGTTTGTAAAGGGCACTAAAGAAGTTTATAAAGGTACAGTGTGTAGAATAGAGATGAATACCCCTCCCCTCACCCCCTCCTTCCAAGTCTTCAGTTCTCATAAAAACTCAAAAGGTGTTTAGTTTGTCCAGTCTGGGCTACTGTTAAAATCATGGTGATAGAGAGGACCCGCTCCCGATGTTAATATAAAGGGCCCATTCAAGGGTAACCCCCCCCCCCAAAAAAAAATGTTACAATTTAGATGATTACACACTAGTGAAAACATATACTTATATTCCATTTCTTCAAATATATACCTTTCACCTACATCTTACACACTGAAACACCCTTTTTTTCTAAGAGTGTAAACACATACATTTATGCACACAGTATATTTACATGTGGTATGGCTCTACTGCTTAAATCTTTTTGTTAACTCCTAAAACATTTCACGTTCACTCCGTTACATAAAGGAAAATCCAGCTGATTACAACAGGCTTGAGTTACAGTTTGATGAAGGAATCCATCTAAGATACAGCATGTGGGCCAAATACATGATGCAGCCTCCAGCAGCTACGCCAGGAAACTTTCATGTGAAATCAAATCAGGAAATAACTTGTGTAGCTGTAACCTCTCCTTGACTCTTTTTTATTGTCACTTCTGTCTCAAATTAATAGTCATGTGCTCAGAGTAAGGATATCAAGACTTACTTCAAAATAGCGATTCCTTCTTGACAACGGCCGGCCCGCCACGAAACAGCCAACTTCATCTGAATTCCCATGATACCTAGATCCCAACAAGAAAAATATTACGATAATAATCACTTCTGCCAAATAAACGGCGTTGCTCGTCACTGATACCTGAGTACGTCTCCGTCTCTCAGCATCCTCTTGAGCCGCTCGCGATATCGCACTGCTCGCACATCACGGATTTCTCGGATTCGCCTCCTCCAGTTCAGAAAGCGATAGTGAAGGTTTATGTCGTCCATGTCTGAAAATCATTACAATCTAGAAAACAGGGAAACAAATTGACAAGCTGCATTACCGCTTTAGATAATCTTATATTAATTATTCCATATACAAAAGGTTGGGCATTAAGTTATATTTATAGAATTTGTTTCTGAGGAATATTTAAAGATATTTCCTGGGCCTTTTGCAATTAACATAATAGTAAGTATGAAACTTGGGAGGGAGCGCACGGGGAAGACAAGCAGCAAAGGGCCGGGTCAGAACCAAACCCTCGTCCGCTGAGGGAGGACCAAAGCCTCTGCGTGTGGAGCGGCAGCGGACACCTCGTGCCTGATGATTTGTTTAGATGGAAATATTCAAACAAAGGTTCTAGTGATTGTTCAGTCAACTTAATTTAACGTAAAAGCCAATGCAGCCGTTGAATAACATTGTACAATAATATGCTGTCTAAAAAAACTGTGATTTTAACCTTCAGACATGCTTCTATTGTTGAAACATACAACAAGCCCCGCGATCGTGACAACCAGCTTGAGGACAATGAAATGTTGGTGCAGTCGTTAAAGCTGTGAGCCGAGGGAGGGCAAACACATTTGACCACAATAGGATCACCACTGTTGCCCGTGACAACAAGAAGGACGTAGGTTTGATCCTCAGGCCACACACTTCTCCTTTGTGCGTTTGTGTTTTTCCATTTACGTTTAAGCCCACATTCCACAGACAAGCAAAGGCCTGGACAGTGACTGTACACCGCCAAGAGGCATGCATGTGAGTCCCCTGTTTACAGTTCGCCCTGTGATGGTCAGGTGCCTCCCTTGGGTGTTTTCCACACAATGCAAACTGGCTTCAGATTGAATCTCATGTTAATGTCAGTGTGTGGGAAACACACTCAGGCTGTGTGGTGCACTTCTGGTCTTTGTCTACCTGAAATAGTCTGAACTGCTAACATTTGCCAACATGTCCCTGAAATAAGGCTGTGAAAAATGAATACATATTAGTGTTGATTATTTCACGATAGCTTTCAATTAGCAGCTTCGGATTCTGCAGTGAAAGGAGAGTTAAACCGGTCTTTGGGTTTGTGAAACGGCTTTCTTATTTGTGAAGCAACACAATGTCAAAGTAACATTCTTCTTAGTCCAGACCACATTAGACCAGGTCTAAATAGAACAACTATACCTGGCCTTGCCAAGTAGTGTGGTCTGGATGGAGGAAAACTGTGAAATAGCAAATTTTTTAAAATGAAATAAAGGTTCCACATCAGAAACATTCTTAAAACGTTCTTTAGCTTCCTCCAGTTCAGAATGAACAGGTAGGTAAAGTGTTCTTGGACCTGGTCTGATGTGGTCTAGCTTACTCTACTGTCCACCTGAGTCTGGTCTACATACAACATGACTGTCAGCCGGTTAGCAGCCAGGGTCAGACAGGAGGGGCTGCTTTAGCAGTGTTATTAATCTCTTAATTAAACAAACGATAAATTACTTCATGACATGTCAGGAAATTGTCAACAACATCTGTCTAAAGTTTCTTACACCGAGGTGTTGAATTCAAAGCACTTGTTTACCTTTACATTTTTTGTATTTATAGTAGAATGATAAAGTGAATCCCCCAAAAAGTAATTGGAACCACTTTTAAATGAATTACTTTACTGAATAATTAGGTAATGGCAATTTTCTGTCAATCAAGATTGTTTGATTGAAGATCAGTTTACTTGGTTTTAAGGACGTTTTGTTTTTCTTGAGTATTAATCATTTCCTGTTGCCTCATAACTCTTGCAACTATTGCAACTATTGCAACTATTGTATTTTTAACTCCAGTACATGAATTTAATAACTTTAATATGACACAGTATGTACCTAATGATATACTCTGTTATTTAAAAATAGGCAATTCAACATAATAGGCACATAATGACAAAATAAATACTTTAATCTGAGATACTTAAAGAATGTATAAAAGTATATAACACAAGACTTAAATTGAAAACGCATGACGCTAGCATACAACGGCAAGTTTGTTGCTATAGTAATGTCTGAGTACTTCTTCCACCAATGTATTAGTGATCTATTTCCCCTTTCCTCTGTCCAGCTGTAGTACACAAGTAAACGCGCTTTACACAACTGCTGATGAATCAGTACAAATACATCTTTACTGGATGTTTTCACTTTTACTGGATCACTACGTTACAGGACAGAGTTTCTGTAGTAGGAGTAATTCGGCGTTTGGTTTTAAAGAGCCTGAACATGTCTGTTCCTTTAAGATCACGAGGGGTAAAACGAAAGCGTTGGTTCGTCATTGTAAGTTATGAGCCTTAATCAAACTGAATACAGACATATAGAGTCAGTTGAGCAGTTTGGAGACAGAAAAACAAAGAAGCGAGCTGATGCCTCGTACTGTTTTGGTTGCGTGGTCACTTCCCCAGTTTACCTTTTTACGAGCCTACCGTGAAGGCAGCAGCACATTACCAAACTACTCGGCCGGTTCGCTGCTTTCAGCGTCTTTACGTTGTCGCGCTTTGTGGCCAAGAACAGGACGTAAACATGGATACACGTGAGGTCAGAGCCTCGCCATTAAAGCCCCTCTCTCTTACACCAAGTCCTTACTGTGTTAAAACCTCTGGCGCGTCGTCCTTCGCTTTATCTTCCACTTTTATGGACGTGAAGTCTGTCACTCTACTCCAACCTGCGCCGCCGGAAGTCCCGCCTTCTCACCCCTCATCCAATCAGGTCACAGGATGAGTGCTGCGCGAAGTCCTTAACCTGTGCAGTGCTGTGTGCGTGTTTGTGTGTGTGCGTGTGCGTGTGCGTGTAAGTATAGACCCTACAGAGTAAGGACATTTTTGGAAAGTGAGGACATTTTGACCGGCCCTTCATTATTTTCCTTAAAGGGCTGTTTGAGGGTTAAGACTTGGTTTTAGGGTCAAGGGTTAGAATTAGGTTAGGGATTTAATCTGGATTCTTAAGGTTAAAGGGGCTCGGGAA
>NC_070627.1:17581827-17636904 GCF_947347685.1 Pleuronectes platessa
GATAATTTGGTCTGTGCAATGGATTCCCGCTCTGGGTCTGTTTATTTGTATATGCGCGTGTGTATGTGTCTGTGTGTGTGATTGTGTGTCTGTGTGTGTGTGTGTGTGTTTGAGGCCTCTCTCTGGGTTTCGACTTTCAAGGCATTGTGAGAATTGTATGTGTGTGTGTTGGGGGGTTGTTTATAAACATCAACAGCAGTAAGTTTGATTTTTATTATAGCTTTATTTTACGACATTATTCCCAGATGGCAGCCAGCGCTCGCACTCTTTTTGTTTTTAATGCGTCTACCACACATTCTGCACACCCTCGCCTTGCTCGCGCCGCCACACATATGCTTTTGCTTTCATATACAAACAAACAACAGGGTCTGTGAAACTGAATCGCTCAGGAATGAGCAGAGTAGAAGAATCTTTTTTTTTTCTGTCCCTTACATACACAGAGCAGAATCACCTCTTTTTTTAATTATCAATTTAAAATCCTCTGTTGAACGGATCAGATTGAGTTATTCAAGTTGGTGGCAGGAGCTTTTTTTCTTCATTTTTACCAGCTCTGTGACACTGTGGGTGAGCACTCCCATATTTCTCTTTAATTAAGCCAGGGAAAACCTTGTAGTACAGCCAGCCCAGCTCATGTAGCCACTTATGTTTTAATTTAATTACCTGTCCACTTTGATAATTATTCCCCCTGATTAACAGGGACAGAAAGGTTCCTAAATGAGAATAGGAGTTGGGTGAGAGGGCCAAACAGCATTTTTTCCTCCATTTGGTAAGAGCAAGAACAAGAGTGTTGACTTTAGATGTCCTGGCCCCCGGCTTTATTTTAATCCAGTATCATACTTGGCCTGCTTCAGTCCGGCCTGGCTCGGCTTTATTCAGGCAGGACACAGAGTGCGACTTGGTTTCCTGTGTTCTGTGATTTTTTTTTTTTTTTTGCAACCATGAGCCAAAACAGACAAACAACAACTTATTCCGCAGAAGAAGGAGGGGTGATTGATATCATTAGTCAAAATGTCAAGAGTTACATAACAACAGGATGAGTCAGTCTCTGCTCTCTATTGTGACTCACATATTTTCAGTTATAGGTTGCAGCCTCTTTGTCATTTTAAAGGTGTCATGTAACACTTATCACACCTGCTAATGCTTATAAAGTCTGTTTTACTAATACGTCTGATTTTTGTGGATCAAACTTCCTCGCTTGTCTTCATGATAACAGCCACTTAGAAAAGCATCACTCATCACCAGCAACATTAGCTCCTGTCTGTTCTCAGGAGATTTATCGACAACATATAAAAAGGTGTTCCTTGAAAAAATGTTGAAGCTCTGACGAGAAACTATACGGGTGCTCATTGACACCAATACACACACACATACACACACACACACACACACACACACACACACACACACAAACATTTCCACACACGCACACATAGTCACACATATTTCTTTAGTGGTATTGATCGTGCTAATGAACGTGTTGTGATTTACTGCAGCCGTGGCCCATTGTTGGGTGCCGCTGTGATGGACTGCCATCATTTTCCAATGGTAAAAGCTTCGATAGCGTAAAGGCAGAAGGGCAGAATCCCATTTAACGGCTAAAGCAAAAATTATTCCAAAATCATCTTGTGAGTTATGGCGCCCCCCCCCCCCCTTTTTTTTTTTCTCTCGGGGCGACAGGTATGATGTAATTTCCAAATTTCATCAGAGACAGTAATCTCAACACTGATTATGCTATCAATTAGTAAATTAATGTGGTCGGGGGGGGAGGCGGTAATAACTCTGCAAAGGGAGTTGTAAGGCTTCCAAAATACATAAAGGACATAGTGAGTTAGGCAGACAGTAAAATTTGTCCAATCACAATATAACTGTCTTTTCACAAGGTAAGTGTGTAACAAGACTGAACTCACTTAACTGATTTTACACCTAATTTTTATTTGTGGAATACAGCGTTTCTGGTTGACATTAATCCTTCTGGTATAAATCAATATAGAAAACCGTGCTGTATTAAAAAATATGAAAGTTGTAGTCCATTACAATGAGGTTTGTCAAGGGTAAAGAGGAAGCTGGTTATTTATACAATTACATCATTTATTTCGGATTAATGGCTTCTTGAAAACTTTTCGCAATTTAAATTTAAAAGAAAATGTAGATCTATTTTTTTTGGTTTGTTTCTATTACGTTTAAAAGCATAACATAAATTGTAGAAAAGGCAAGTGCATGACTCTGGACTAAAGTCGTTTTGGGGTGATGGCTCTTTATTTCTGACAGTTTCTGAGCTCAAACTCAATGCAGGGTCTAACATCTGTTCCTCTCTGCCTCCACAATAGCACAACTCAGTTGGGATGCAAAGAGAGGTCAATAGATCAGTGCCCTCCCCTCGACACACACACACAGACAGAGAGACCCACACACACACATACACACACACACACACACACACACACACACACACACACACACACACACCGGGAGAGAGAGAGAGAGAGAGAGGGAGACATGCATTTCGCCGGCTGCTGTTTTCCTATTGTGCGCCAGGGCTTTGCGAGGATAGGGCAGCGGTGAAAACGCGCACCTGCTTTAGAGGCATTACGGTAGCGCAGCAAACTGCCCACCCTGCAACACACACTCCACACACACACTCCACACTCGTACACACACGCGCAGCCCTACTGATTCAACCCTGATTCCCAGCGAGCGAGCAAGCAACAGACCGGGATGCCAAAATCGGAGGAGCGCTGGAGAGCTTTTACGCGCTGAAGAAGTGTCCTGAAGAGAAAGCGGAGGGGAGAAGACGCGACAAAACAAGACGCGAGAAGCAGCGCGCTTTCTCCCTGGCAACTTGCGCACAGTGCCAGAGTTTTAGCGGCAGTATTGTTCTGACTTCACTCCAGAGGGGCCACTCCGAGGAGAGCGGACGCACACAAAAGGGAAAAAGGAAAAGGACTAACGAGCACGCTTTGTCGTCTAAAGTAATGGTGCTGCGGTCTTAGATCCTAGATTTCTCTGTCTCTCTCTCCTCTCTTTTTTTTCTTGCCATTCTTTTTTTTTTTTTGTATTTTTATTTTTTCGTCCCGTCGGTTTGTGTGTCCCCCCCCCACACCCCCCCCCCCTCCTTGGGTCGCCGCGAGAGAGAGAGAGTGGACGCGCCGGGGGTTTGAGGAGCAGAAGCGGGCTGTCCACATGGTCCAACCACTGGCGTGAAAGTTGACTTCTTCCGAAAACCAGAGAACAGGTTGATGCATTAGATACACTTTTCCTTTTCTTTCCCCCCCCCCTCCTCACCGCTTTTCCCCTTCTTTGAATCTCCCTCACTCTTTCCTCACTCTGTGGCTCCATTGAAACTCTGCTGCTGCACACCGCAGCTCAGCGCTCCGAAACATCCAACTTTTCATCGCACATTGTTTGTGAAACTCCTCCAAGTCAGTCGAGCTGGGGTGTTTTAGAGCATTACGCTGCGGAGCACACACACGCTCACGTTTCTCCTCGGTCGGACTTCCCTCTCGCCGTGTGTCTCTGTGACTTTCAGTCTTTTTGTCTGGAGAGTTTGTTGAAACGCGGAACTCACCAGCCACGTTTTAAAATTCCAACTATTGTTGTATTCATCTTGTCCATTTCACGCAGCAGAGAGTAAATCCACAGCGGAATAAGTTTCAGCTCTTTGACACGTTAAACGCGCTCTTTTAATCCACATGTATCTCAGATGGATCTTTTGAAATGCACCATGTAACGTTTCGGACTGATCCGAGCGCAGTTTCACAGGATGAGGAGCCAGTGCTCGCTGCGAAAAGTGTCACTGACCAGAGTCTCCGCTCGTGAGACAACAAACCAAAAGTTTGTCTTCCTCACATGGTTATTGGACTAACTATTAAATGAGATGTCCTGGTTTGGACTTGAAAGGAGGCAAACGACTTGAAACACCATTTCCCCCCTTGTTAATTTTTGCTAATAAACACCGACGCAGGTTATGTGGTGATAATTTTAAGCACCCGCCTGAGAATCGTTGTCGATGCTTTGTTATCGCTTTGTACCTGTTTAACTGAGCCGATCAACGCGGTTTTAAAGAGATGAATTTTAGTTTAAATTTCTTGAAAATAACAAATGAAACAGATCAGAGTCCTCGGTGAGGATAATAGACTCCTTGTCTTTTGGAGGAAAGAGAGAAAAAAAACCAGCCTTCTGCAGGACGTGGTCAGTAGGTCAGGGGACAATACTTTCTTTTCAAACCATTTTGACTTTTGGAAATTGGTGCCGCGGTGTTTGAATCTCACTGGCTCCTGCTGCATGGGCTGTATCTTCTCTTTATAATCCGACCAGATTAAAACAGATAACAGTAATAAACTGCAGGTGAAGGATTTAACAGACGGACGCGGAGGAAAAGTTGCTCCTGGTGCGTAAAAGTTTGAATTCCGGCTTTAACGTTAATATTAGACGGATGAAAATTGCACGATGGTTGACAGTTTTTATAAGAGAACAGTGACGCAATGTACGTGTTTGTATATATATTTCTTAAATTAAACTGAATGCATTAGAAAATATATCATATTGATGGTAAAATATAAAATATTATTCCACTGGTTTGGAGCTTATATAAATTACTAAATTGAGGAGCCTCTGCATGGCACTCGTTTCCTTCCTTTTCTGTGTGATGTAAACCGACTAAAGGAAAATAGGCCTATACTTCAGAGAGGTTTTTCTTTCTTAGAGTAAAAGGAAAAAAAAAACTTTAACTAAACCCGTGTTATATTTTTTAAACAACAGATAACCGAGAGATTAACGGTTTTATTTCGCCTAACTGAATTTAACTCGGCAGCGTCATCTTAGGTGCTGTAGAAACAAAGTTACTGATGTTCTTCTCTAATAATAAAACTCATCCCACATGAGCCAAAACATCCCCCGCATGTCAGAAGGACTCAGGTCCCGCGTGATGGAAAGCTGCAGACCAAAAAACAGAGAGAGAGGGAGAAAGAGAGGGAGAGATGAAATGACAATTAATTGCTGTTAGTTGTCTGTCATTGAGAGAAAAGCATACAGGGCCGTGTGGGTGCGCACCATGACACGGGCATTATTGCCCCCTTGATTGATGGGCGCCGGGGCATTTGGCATAATGAATTTTATTTACTGTGTCCCCTCTCTCCTGTTGTGTCTCCCCCCTCTCCTCCCCTCTCCTCCCCTCCCTCGTCCTCTGCATGTGGTGGCATTTCCGCTCCGCGATGACACACTTTTAATTGCACTTTAATAGAAGATCCAGCGGGAATGAAAAAGCTCTTCATCACGTTTTATGACCTTGTCACATCTTTTGGTGTCAGAACGGAAAGCAGGTATTTTTTGTGGTGATTGCAGGAGCTTGATGTAAAGATGGAAAAAAAAGTTAATTTCTCATAGATGAATAATTGCACGTTAAGTTGTTTTCATAAAAAAACACTTTAATGTTTTTTTTTTATGTTCACCCAGCCACAAGTTGTTTTATTTAAAATTAAATTTGTTATATTTCTTCGTTTTAGCAAAGACAAAAGAGGTTGGATTTGTTTAATATGCAAATGTTGTACCTTTTTACATTTTTAAAATAAGAATGAAATATTAACACAATTGTGAGCTGATTATAATCCTCATATTGATATTTTCTATTATGATCAATTATTTGAAATATGCAGAAATTCTTAGAATGTATACAAAAGGAAAAATGTGTCACTTTTAAAGTTGATTCTATATATTTTTTAAAGTGAGTAATCATCACAATTTCAGCCAATGATTTTCTCTTCACTGAAAGCTCAGCAGCTGAGATGTCTCAGTCTATAGACTGGTCTGTACAATATACCACTGATACCCTTAACGGTATAATTATTTGTACATTTATATTTAAAATATCTACACTGATAATCACTTGTAAACTTCCAAAAGAAGCTCAGAGGGAGAGCACTTTTTTTTTAAATGTCTCTATCCTCATATATTTTCAGCATTTACCAAGAGTATAAAGTCACAGGGAAATGAATGTTCCTGTGTGGTGCTTTGTCTGCCGATGAGCTATCACATCAGTGAGAGGGTTTTCATGAAAATATAATAGGAGACAATGAAACAAGAGATTATTTGGGGAAAAAAGAGAGAATGTGCAGGAAGCCAGAGGTGTCAGAGACAGATTGACTCTCTGTTCCCTGTCGGCTCTTGTGTATTCGTGTCTGTGCGTTTGCCTAAGTATTGCCACCTTTTTTCATCTGACCTGCTTCAACACTTTTCCTTCTTCTTTTTTTTTTCTCCTCTCGACAGCTGTGTCTTTTTTTTTCCATGTCCTGCTTTCTTTCATTGTTTGTGAGACTCTCATGTGCTGCTGATGCTCATCGTTTTCAGGTTCTGTCCTCCACCAGACAATTGTTTCTCTTATGCTTACTGACACATTACTTAAATGTGGATTTTTCCCCCCCATGTGTGAGCGGCTCTGTTTCTGGACTTGTATGACACCGTCTAGCGACAGGCAATAATGGATATGAATCTCATGTGCTTTAAAACCCCTTCAGCAGGATTAAAAGCCACCAACATGATTGTGTTAGTCCATAAACTCACTCAGAGAGTCCTTACCTCACTGCACGAGCGCATGTGAACGTATGTGTGGAAGAGTGTATATATCTGAGTGTGGGAATGTGTGTATAGCAGAGTGCTTTTTTCTCAATTCACCTGTCCTGCTTGAGTGAAAATGGACAGTATTTGAAGTTTTAAATGTCCTGTGCGTCGGTAGCTTTCATGGCTCGCCGTGTCCGTCTCTCCATCTCTGCCTCTCTCTTCATTAAAACCCTCCTGCCATCCCAAACCCACAAGTCTGAGTGGGCTTTTGGCTCCAAAGTGATGTTGAAGAGCACCCGTATACGACACTGCTATACATGTAGGGTTTGACCCATGATAGATACTCACGGGTTCACTTAGTGCATTAAAAGCTGAAACGGTTAAATTTTCGATATCCTTTAAATGGGGTTTGAGGAAAGTGAAAAAAAAAAGATCCTGTACTGGGAGCGAAAGCTTGATTGTAAATGGTTTCCATTTCAAGTGTTGGTCCTGAAGCTGCCGTTATCGCAGGGTGTCCGTATTTGAACTGAACATGTGTGTTGGCCTTTAAAATGTGGAAACATCATACATTTAATTGCTGTGTAATTATGGGTTCAAATCCATCATTTTTTCATTTAGTGTATCATTGTTTTCTATGAAATAGAATTGCTCCTTTTTCAGAAATATAAAAAGAAAATCCACTCACGTCCATATGTAATCACTGAACACTATTACAGCAGCAATTATAGCTTGTTACGTCTTTAAGAAAATTATTAATGAAGTCTAATTGACATATTAATGGTTTAAATGAAGGTGTTATTGTACATGGTCAGTGATCGGGGGGGGGGTGGGGGGGGGGGGGGGGGGGTTGTGTATTGAAATGATTGACAGCACAGTGAAGCTGCCGCCACATTGCTTCAGACGGAGGCCTGATTGTACATGTGGTTCTAATTGAAGCGGTTATTTAGCCGAAGTTGAGGGTTGAATTCTTGTGTGTGTGTGTGAGTGTGTGTGAAAAATCAACCCCACATATTTTCTCTAAGATGAGATGTGTCAGGAGGAGGTGTCACACAGAGAATTGCAGGACAGCAGAGGAGGAAGGAGGAGAGAGGTTCCTGCAGTGGTCTGTAGAAAGTTGACCACCTGTGAGAGAGAGTGGTTGTCTTCTCTGCCCTTTCTTTTGCCTCTTTCTTTTTTTAATTAGCTGTCATTGCACGTGAGGTGAAAAGCAGCATATTGCGTCTCTAAGATTCATGCACTTTTTCTCTCTCTCTGATTGATAAGGTAATCATTTCGCCTGACACAGTGGTTTTAGCCTGTGGTCATTAACATGTCTGTGCGTTTCAGATGAGTTTTTCTACATATGTGAGAGGGGGGTGCCTGCATGGGAGGCAGAGATGTTCCTCCAACTCCGTACAGCACTGGCCCATTAACAGCTGATGGATGTGCATGGGGGGGGGGAGTGAGCGGGCGGCTCAGAGCGGAAGAGACGGTTTCCTATGGGCAAAGGGGGGGAAGCGGGAGAGAGTTTGAGAGATAGAGCATAAGAGTGAACGACTGCATGAAGCGAGGGAAATGACAGTGCAGTGGTTTTAGGCGTGGGTCATTATAGCATGAGGAAGCATTAGATCAACCTCTCCAGAGTGCGCTTGGCACCTGAGGCCATAGCTGGAGTGGAGAGTTTAAGGGAGGGGGCTCTGGCTGTGGAGTCTGGAGCAGATCGTGAAATAAGGCAGCCAGATCTCACCAGTTGGATTTCAGTGAGACCGAGTGAGAGTCGCAGAGGATCCTGGGGTCAGTGGCACGGCCAGGTGGAGCACACGAGATGGTCGGAGGAAGACAGTGTGCAGGAACTGAGAGCGCGCCTGTTGTGTTCCAGTGGAGCGTCTTCATGAAAAAGCTCTCATCGCTCATTGTGTCCCCTGCTAACTCTGCATTGCTTCTGACAGCTGTATTTGTGTTATGGATTTTCCTTCACTCCGTCCCGTCTCCCCTTCCTTTCTCCCTTGCCTCCCTCTCTCAGTAGTCTCGGCTCCCCTCCTCTCCATCGCCTCCACCCTATGACCTTTTGTAAGCACTTCATCAGAGAGCCGTTGGTGTTTTCTAAAGTGCTGCGACAAACTGACAGGGCAGCCGTCAATCGAGCTGGGGGGAACCGAGGGAGCAGATCAGTGGAAAGCTTCGCTCAGAACAACAGTGTGACTAAACTTTCTGCAGCGCTGCTTTAATGTGTATTGAAAAGATGGCTGTGAAGGGTAGGTGACAGCTGCGAAGCGCCAGACTCGGAATGTTATGGATACACGCACGCACACGCGTGCACATTCTGCACATTTCATAAACCGTCTGACTGTAGAGAGGCGTTACACAGCTCCTGGGTGCTCACTTGTCCGTGGTGCTGCGGCATTAAAATCTGCCGAGCGGACAAGTGAGCGCTCTGATGAAACGCTGAGATTCACAGAGGAGGAGGAGAGAGAAACTTCCAGGTCCATAAACCCAACTGCAATCAAATAAGTTTTACATCTTACACTCTTCGGAGCTCCTAATGTAAACTGTGGCCAATCATAACACCTTAGAATTCTTTACTAATTTCTAATGCTCTTTTCTGGCTGCACTTATCAGATCTGCCATATATCCGATTTATTTAAGCATGTTTTTTAATTTAAACTCCTTCAACCATCCTTCCTCCTTGCCCCTGTTCCTCACCATCCCTGGCCTGGTGAGGTAATAACCATTTAAATGCATCTCATTATGTTTCTAATCCGTAAAGTATCAGGATGTTGGCTAACGCAGGCGAAAGTGATGCTGGAGCGTGGCGTGCACAGCTCTTTTATGGTATTAGTATTTGTGGTATTAGTTCCGGGGGACATGGGATGCCTACTTAAGCTATTAGCATGTGAGGCGCTGTGGGATGATCCATCTCCTGACAGGACGAGCTGTTAACCGGTGTTAAACCAAATCACAATAGGCTGCCTGGGTTGACAGATTGACAGAGCTCGCTCTCGCTGCTCGGGCCGCTCCTTTTTCCTCTTCCGTGAAATTTACCCTCACATGAAAACTTGTAAATGTCAGAGAGGAAAAGAGCCTGAATTTACTTCTTTTTTTTTTGCGGGGATGATTTTTAGTACATTTCACAAATATCATCAAGCCCATCGCAAACGACGACATTGGTTGTGTGTCTCCGTCTGTCTCAACTTCTGTCCTCCCCCGCTTCTTCCTCCTCTTCCCCCTCCTTCTGCTGTGGCTCTCAAGGTGCAGAGACTGTACAGATTTGCTCAGTGGGGTGCAGACTCTATGGCTTCTATAGTGGCCTTTCAGAGAGGGGAGGGAGCCGGGCACGACAGTGACTGCTACAGCCACTATCGGGAGTCTTGGAGATCTCTCAGTGAAGGATGCTGCTGCGCTCTGCATGTGTGTACACTTATTGTGAGTGAGTGTGTGTTCAGCTACTATTAAGTGTCAATCAGTGGGTGATGGGTGAACCCTCCATCTCTTCTGCTCGGACAGAATTCCTCAGGTTTAAGGTTTTTGCTTTTCAGTTGGTGGAGTCATCCCGCAGAGAGCGTGTGTGCATTTTTTAGAACTTTCAATATTCAGGAGAAAACTGTCATAGGTAGTAGAGATCGTTTCATCTGAACAAGAAGCTCATTCTCAAAACCTCAGTGTTGTTTTGGAGCAGATCGCGCTGCCTCATCGGACGCCGCTGCTTTTTCTTTTTTTCTCTGCGGCTGCTCGCTGGGTATTGAAACTCTGTTAGTGTCCGTGTGCATACACATGCACACCCGTGTGCGGTGGGCATTGTTGACCGAGGGACATCTGCCACTAGATTATTCCCAGCTGTTATCTGAATAATTGTGTAATCCCCCCCCCCCCCCCTCCCTTCTCCCTCCCTCCCTCTTTTGCTCCCTCCCTCCCTTCCCTTGCCCCCTCCTCCTCCTCCCTCTCCTCCCTCTCCTCCTTTAGTCCCCTCTATGCCCCCACGTTCCCTCGTCCAGAGACTGATGAGACGGAGAGTGATGAGTTTCTTCTCTGGGTGGCACTTCGGGATTTTTTCTAGGAGTGTTTATGAGTGTGTGTGTGTGTGTGTGTGACTGTGTATCTTTGTGGCCTCTGGTCACCGGTCGTTGTTTGACATTTGTAGAAGGATTTGAGATCCCCCCCAACCACCCACAAACGCTCGCAACCCACCTCCCTCCACCTCCTCCCCTCCCCTCCTCCCTGTGGCTCTCGGGGAAATAAAAGTAGCCTAATCCTGCCAGATCAAGATTGCTGTCCACCACAGCTTTACCAGCCTGTGAATTAGAGCCAGCTCTCATGTTCCTGAGGATAGAGAAGGTAGAGTGTGTGTGTGTGTGTGTGTGTGTGTGTGTGTGTGTGTGTGTGTGTGTGTGTGTGTGTGTGTATGTGTGTTTGCACTGTGGGCCGTTGGCCTTTTAAGCAGCATTAGCTGTTTGTTGGCAGAATTCTTGTCGGGGGTGAGAGGAAAGAAAAGCAGAGAGAGGTGAAAAACAAAAAGAACAGAGATGAAAAGTTCAGAAAGTTGTCTTTGATTTTACTCTGTTTAGGTTGTGGGTTAAAGCCACGGTAATTTTCCAATTATTCCAAGTTTTATAATAGTTTTTTTTGCATGTTCGAGTTCAATGCATCAATTAAATTTTAAAATGAAAAAGTACACATTTTCTTTTAAAAATTAATTAGAATAATGTTTTTAGCATTAATAGAGGAAAAGAAATTCTAATATTCTGCCTTCACGTTCTCACAGTTCCGCTGTATCTACAAAGGCACAACACAATGTTTAAACCCAGACGCTTCTTCCTCCTCCCACAGACAGTGGTAGTCGACTCATACCAAAACATGACGTGAACAAAAAAAGACAATTTTATCAGTCCTTTCTTTTTTGTGTGTAGCAAAAACAGTGAGTTATTTTTCCACTGCAATAAAAAACACCAATCATTGTCATACAAATGTATCAGGAAAGATGTTGCTGTGTCACTCATGAGGCTCCACATGCTGGTGCCAGGGCCGCTTCTGGTACGTGGACGGAAAGTGCTCTTTTCCCCGTTTGAGCTCCGATACTCACTCGCTGTGACTCAACTCAACACTTGCTCTCTGTCTCTGTCTCTCTCACTTTTTCTCTCTCCTACTTCGCCTCTTTCCTCTGTTGGACTTTCTTCCGTCCATCTCCTCCTTCACTGGGTCTCCCTCTCTCCTCTTCTCCTCTCTTGTCATGCCTGTTGTCTCTAATTATCAGAGCCCTGTGTTCCTTCGGCCTCTTCATTACATCCAAGCTGTCATCACAGTTTACCTCCAACATTTGCTCTTTCTCCTCAGGCCTCATTTCAATAGGAATCCTTTTATTCTGTGTGACTGCAATGACAAGACTCGAAGCAAGGTCAATCAATAGGCCTCTCCCCAGTGTCTGAGACGCTGTTTATTTATTCATTTTGATTTTGCGATAACACGACAAAAAAAAGCTTAATTTTGTGACAAATAGAAAACTTGAAAAAAACCTTAAAATTAATTTTCTTTTGTAAAATATTTTGCTTGCTTTTAATGCAAGATCATTTCCTGTAATAGAAGCAGGGACAATTAATTTAGCACATTCACACATATTTCTAATAATTCTGAGGTGTAAACTTGTTGATTGGTGCGTTTGGGCTTTCAAATAATAAATTTTCCCATAAAAAAAAATGTGTTAATAATTTTTTTCTATTTAGTGATTGTATTGAAATTGAATGCAGTGTTTTGTCAGCACACCTGCTGGTCCTTGGAAACAAAGACACTGCAAAAAAGAAAAGAATAAAAAACGTAGTCATTGACAAAACAAACAAATGACAAGAAACAAAGTAGAAATGAGTAACAGATTAAAATAATGTTTTACTCATTATTTTCCCACTATTACAGACTTTGTTTGTTTTGTTTTCTTTGTGTTTGCAACACTTAATGGACAAAGCAGAAATATTTTTGCTTCAAGGACTTGTCTAACCAGCCTCAAAGACGGCCCTTGGGTTGTTGGATTAGCAGACACCACAACGCTGATTTGCCCAGTGAAGGTCAGCGCTGCCCTATGCAACCTGTAGACCTAATCGTCAACTTCTGCCGCTGCAGGTTTCCTTTGTCTAAAGGTCAGTCAGGAACCGTGCGTTTGGCCCCGGAAAGTAGTCAGCATAAACGAGGGAGGGGACTGAGGGAAGGACTAAAGTACAAAAAAAAACAGGAAAAGAGGGAGGGAGAGTGCCAGTGAAACCTTCCTTTGCTCTGCGGTATCAGGCAGCGGCTTCTGAAAAGTTTGCTGGCAAAAACTTTTGCTGAGGGCCGGGTTTGGTCAAGCGGCTCCCCAGGGGGTTTGCTCCGAGAGTAGGGGGAGAGAGGGCTCGTAGGGTGGGGGTGGGTGAGAAGGGAAGTGAGCCAGCAAAGACGAGGAGGAGAGGGGAGCAGAGCGAAGAGAAGGATGCCGTCACAGTCATCCGTTGTTGCGGGGCGCAGGCCCTTAGTCAATGATCTAAGAAACACAACTCCCCGGCTCACGCCCCCTCCTTATTCCTCCCCCTCTCCTCCCTTTCCCTCTTTTTCGCTCTCCTCTCTTTTCCTCCATCCTCCCCCTTGCCGCTCTGCAGCTCTGTCTATCTCTCTCTTAGCTTTCGACACCGCTGCGCTGTGGTTCCAGCGCTGGTTATTAACATACAGGCTGCATTAGCGGAAGCGGCTGGGCCTATTTGCTGGTAATGAGGATAGGGGGCCCGTGCTGTATAGTAACTTGTTTGACCTCCAGTGGTGAGGTCAAGTTCATCCCGAGGAGGTGTAATTCTCTCCCTCCTCATCCCAAACACATGACTGGGGGGCGTGGGGGGTTGTTGGGGGAGAGGGAGCAAACCAAGGTGGCCCCGTTCATCGCCCAAATTTGAATCTCTCATCCCCGTCCCTGCTCTCTCCTTCCTCTGCCTCGTCCACTCTCTTCCCACAGGGTTAATTGAAGGGGAAATTGATAGTTCGGTGTGGTAATTGCGGCTTTGAGAATTCTCTGTCTCCTATGGAGAAAGATGAGGGCAGCTGTACTAAAGAAAGTGTTGCATTGTAAGAAAAAGAGAGGGAGAGAAATATGGGGAGGGAGGCAGTTGGAAGAGCAAGTAGAACACCCCCCCTCTACACACCACCACCTCCCACACTCCCTCACGGAGGGGGTTTGATTGGTTTATTAGCCAGAGCTTTGATTGGCTGTTGACGAGCTGAGATTTCTACTTTGCTAGCCGGGCCCGAATAATTCTTCTATTCATTATCCAATCAGAGAGACTCACCACACCACTCAGTATCATCCATGATTCTCCTTTTAATTCTCCTTTTGAACCCCCTCCCTCCCTCTGCAATCCCTCCATACCTCCCCGAGGAGCCGGGGATGGACAGATGAGCGGAGCGCACTGTAGCTGTTCGGTTCTGCTCGGCTGCTCGCCGGAGTGGAGTGAGACAAACTTATATTCCGCCAATGCTGGTGCTGAATGGAATCTTTGCCTCCCTCTCTCCTTCAAGAGGGGCTTGTCTTCCCCAGGGGCAGAGCTTTATAATTAGTCTTCTTCCAGAAATAGAAAACTAGTTTTCTGAGGTGAAGTCGCTCTCTGATGTGTGCTTTTTAAAGCTGCACATTTGAATTGATATGAAACTGAGTGAAATCAATTATCTATATCAGCAAAATCTTTTTTCCCAAATACCTGTCAAGTGCTGTTTTCATGTACTATTTATTTTTCACAATTACATTAAGAAATGTAATATTCTGATTAACAAAATTAAAACTGTGAAAAAAACAAAACAGAGAGAGACCATTTTCTGGTCCGACAGACATTTTGTTCCTGTCGGTCTTGTTTTATTTCCCGACTTAGTTGTTTAGTCTCTGCTCAGGCCATCCCAAGGCTGTCACCCAGGCAACATTGCACGTCGTGTGTGTGTCTGTTTATTATTTCATTTTCTCCATTTCGTACGAGTATTTGTCGGTGTATTCATTTCTGTGTTTGACTTTATCGCTGCCATTGGTTCCGTTCTTTTATTTTTCCTGCCCCTGGTTTTCCCACCTCTTGTTTCCCTCCTTCTGCCCCCTCTTCTGCCTCTCTCTTCTCCACGCACCCCCCCCCCCCCCCCAAACCCCTCTGCCTATCCACACTGCTCCCCTTTTTCTCTTCCCCTCTTCCCCTCTTCCCCCTCCCCTTTCGCTTTCTCTGTCCGTTAATGAGAATGTGTTAACGAGAAAGAAAGATCTATTGGGTATAACGCAATTTATCAGAAAGGCAGAGGTTTGGAAGGAAAAAAAAAGGCGGCGGGCCCTTCAAAGAAGTCCTATTCTTGTGGTTGTGAATGTTTGATGAGACAGTGAAAAGTTCCCCCTCTAACGTCATGGTGTCTGAACAGAAGAGAACAGAACCGTTCTAATCATGCCGCACAGAAAAAATGACTTCCAACCCGATTTAATTAACTGATAAGAAACGGCTTCAAATTAATTTTTCAAGGATGTTAGATTTTGATTAAGAAACTCCTAAAAGAAATAGACGAATAATCAATTTTTTAATCAACTTACTCAAATGGTAACTGGTTAATATGATAATTCTAGCAATTAGGGCAAATATTGTCGAGCAGCAGTTTCTATGCATCCTGTTAAAGGAATTATAATATCTTTACATCTAATTATCATGGTTATTTAATTTTTTTGTATGGCTACCTCTCAATTTTACCATTCTATTTTTCATCTACCATTATGGGGATAATGAAATGAGAAGTTGGAAGTGTAATAAGATGAAACTTTTATAAGGGTCGACCTGAATGGGGCTTTTCACGCACCCTGATTGGATAGATATTTAGGAAAAAAGGGAGAGGGAGTTGTTGAAAATGACATTATTTCGGCTGGTTTTACATGCAAAGCTGAGATGGATCTTTAGATGTATGAATCTTTTATTTCGTCAGCAGATTAAAGTAGCTAATAGCTCCTGGCTCCTCTGTGTCGCTCCTCTGGTATTCATAAGTAGGTAGGCACGGCCATGAATATGCTCACCATTTCTAATCCACAAAGTTTCAAATCATCTCTTCAATTGGAAAAGAGACAAAAACAGATTCAGCTTTGATTGAAGGAAAGATTGGACTGTTCATTCTGCTAGTGGCCATAAAATCTGTACGTTTGAGTGTGTGTGTGTGTGTGTGTGTGTGTGTGTGTGTGTGTTTCCCTAATTGGACAGGTATTGTAGCGAAGGTGAAGAAGGGCCAGTTGAAGAGAGAGGGCGTTGCAAAGAAAAGAGCTGGCAGGGGGTCCGGGGCTTTAGCGGAGCAGCAGAGAGACAGAGTTCTTTACTTCAAAGAAGGCTTAGAGCCTGGACAAACGCTAACCCTGCTCACATACCACCGCAACACACACACACACACACACACACACACACACACACACACACACACACACACACACACACACAACCACTCCACGTTCACACACAGTGACTCTTTTACTCATCATGAGATGAATATCCATTCCCTCTCTCTGTGCCGCTGCCTCGCACCCTGCACGCCGAACATCAGTGGAGTCGTGCGCTCACAGGGAAATATAGACAAAGCATTTGGAGAGATGGAACGGTTCCTTTAATTATATGCTCCTCTTATGATGCATGGTGTTTCTGTCTGGCTGCTCGTACGCACACGCACACATGCACACGGACGCTGATCCGCTGAATAGGTATTCCTGGCACAAACCGCTGTGTTGAGCGTACATATTCAATTAGCAAAACTCATTAGCAAAACTTGGCATTTGTTGTTGTTTTTTTTCCCCCTCCTTGCTCAGAATTAATGGTTTTGATATGCTAATTAGCGGGTAATTTAATTTCAAAAGGCCTCAATTAACAGCAGCGTTGTGGACACGAGGAAGTTAAGCAGCGTAATCTAATTTGCATTAGTAACGAGCAGGGAGTAATTAGTCTCTAATTAGCCACTTCAGACAGCACTTGTGTTTACTTTCCTAATGAAGTGGAGGGGCTTTTTTTTAACAGGGAAGCCTGTGTATGTGTGCACGCGTGTGTACATATAAATGTGTTAATGAGTGTTTGTGTGTGTGTGTGTGTGTGTGGTTTGGGGATATAGAAGAGTGGCAGAGTGGCATATGATTTACAGTTTGGCTCCAGTTACACACATGGACACACACGTCTCGTCCCCCCTCCTCTCATGTACACAAAAACGGGCAAACAAACACACACATACATGAACACACACGGAGGTCAGCCCCTGCTGTCTCATGTGATTGGCTGCGCACTCACAGTAGTTTTCAATCCAGTCAAACAGCTCTATGAGCTCACTTACAGTCACCACAAGGGATTCAATGAGTATGTGTGTGTTATTTTTTTGGTGTTGCAATAGCTTGCAATATTTTCATCTTTCCTTTTTTGTATATCCAAGCACTTATTCATTTTCTGCTGTGGTCTTTCCAAATCATATTTTTTTATAAACTGTTTGTGTTTGAGTGATGACGTCACAGACCATGGTTGCTGGCCAGCCTAATGCAGGGTTTATTTCTGGGAGACGGTTGCCTGTGTTGACAACGTAGCAAAACAGAAGAGGAAAGGCCGACAGCTCGATGGATAAACAGACAGACTCATGACACACTGTTTTATTCCTTTCATCGCTCTCTTCTAATTGACCTGGGGATTTATCATGAGCAACACCCAAGGAAAATAGTGAACAAATTAAATGGAAGTTTTTTTTTTTTTTATCTTTTAGAGAATGAGGAACAACAGTTTTAACTTTTCCATTCAGGGCCATGTCAAAAACAAGTTGAAAACAACAGGCTTCCTCCTGGGCGTTTCTTTTTTTTTGGGGAAGGGAGACGGGGTGGGAGGGTTGCAGCATAGCAGGGTTTTAGGGGAGGGGGGACAAGCAGCTGCCCTATTAGCCCAAATCTGTTGTTCAGAGGAGGTGGGAGGAGGGTGGAGTAACACCACTGAATTTCCACAAAGGAAAGCATCCACTTTTTTTTTTACTTTGTTGGCTAGGTTCTGAGATTATGCCACAATTTAAAGTACGTTTAACCCCAAACACCTCACGTCTTATTTTAACTCATAATCCAGCACATATAAGGACAGAGATCCTACACAGTCACTCTTATGGGAAGGCGTTTCCACGGCCTTCCCTGGGAATAATAAGAGAGGTCAGAAAGCTCTGCGACTTCCTGCTGCATAGAGCGGGGTCAGGGCGGCGGTTGGCAGACGCAGTCAGCACTCAGCGGACAAGACTAGGAACACACACATCGAAGGGATGGCAACCCGCACTGGAGAAATTGTGTGATTTACGCTCGCCGTGAGCAGAAGCTGGAGAGGATTCAATAAATACAATGAATGAAGGCGCTACAGTGATTATGAGCCTGATTCTACTAGTGACCTCTACCCATAGACTCATACACAAAGATTTACAGCCACAAACATCCATAGATATGCACACACACACACACACAAACACGCACACTTTACGCGTCCATAAATAGGCAACTGATTTACAAATGAGCTGACCTGTGTGTTGGCCTTGCTCTCAGATAGGCTCGCACCCCCGCCAGGATGCATAAATCACAATGGACATGCATATGCATGAGCATCTGAGGAGGTGGGATAAGTGTGTGTCTGTACATGTGTGTGTATTTGTGTGTGTGTGTGTGAGCACCAGCCGGCAGCACTGTTTGTATCGATCATTGAGGCTTAGTTAAGTGCCTTTTATTTCATTGAGTCAAAGTTAAGGACCGTGGACGGGCCTCTCTTCCAGCCCGTGTTGCTTTTCAATGGAGAAAAGGCAGGAAAGAAAGAAAAAGGAAGAACTCTTAACTGTTCTTTTTTCCTTCTTTTTAGTGGCATCCAGGGATAGCACATCATATTAATGGAACTGAGATGACGTCTCACATCTCCTCTCTCTCTGCAAGAAGTGGTTTTGGTATTGGACCTTTGCCTGATGTGTGTATGATGTGAGCTGCTTTAACCTCCCCTTGTTTTATGGACTTTACATGGCTCTGGATCTCACTGCTGCTAGATTAATTTACACACCACTCACACATACTTGCCAAATCTCCCTGTCTCTATTTCTCCCTCTCCCTCTTCCTCTCTGAAGACAGAGCAGAAATTGCCTGCTGAGGTAAATAAATTACTTCCATCGATTTCTGTAGTTGTAGAGTGACTTTATCACGGTTTGACTTGTCCAGATACAGATCAGCGTGTGACAGCGTGTGTGTGTGTGTGTTTCTACATAACGCGCCACTGTGTCTATGTGTGTGCGACTTTGAGTTTACATAAGCTTTTGTATGTGTGAGACTGCATTGGCTGCAAAAATCTGTGTAAAATCTACCTGATGAGTATCTCATCATATTAAAAGATATTGCTGAAGCTACATTGTGGTCGACCAACCGCTGTGTGTGTGTGTGAGAGTATGTGTGTGTCTAATTGAAACAGGCCATGAGGTGCATATTGGAAAGCAGATGAATTAGCTTGGTTTTATTACAGTGGGATCTTGAAGTCCACCCTCTGGCTGCAGAGGTTGTTTGCTGATTGAGTTTATCTTAGTCTTGTTATAGATCAGCGCCGGTCGCTGATAGGGGCCACAGATAGGTGACATCCAAATGTGACTCACACTAGCTGTCTGATAGTATATAGGCTCTACATGTCTGTTATATATTTGCACATGGCGATGTTTGTAAAAACTTGAGGCGCACCTTAACCCCCGTGCTCCCGATGTCACTCCATGGAAAGAGGTTAAAAGTTCACCAAAAAGCACCAGTGTGTGTGTGCTGCAGCATGTGCGTGTGTGTGCGTGTGTGTGAGTGTGTGTAGCAGTCTGGGGCACATGCTGTTTTAATAGACACAGCACTGACGTTACTGCAGAGGCCAAGAAGCCACCGTTAAAAAGAAAAGGATTCGGAAAAAGAGCGAGGAAAGGCCTCATCTGTTTGCATTAAACAGTGGAAGAAGTGACCAGTGAAGGAGCAAATGAGCGACAGACGGCTAAAAGATATCTGCTCCTCTGGCTTTGTCCCTCGCCTCAGATTTCCCTCCCTCCTTCTCTTCATTTTCTTCAGCCTAGATCTCTAAGTTTGCTCTTTCTTTTATTTGATATCTCGTTGCATTTCTTATTCTTTTTGTCAGTGTACCTACTAATAAGCTGTTACAGTACGTCTACCCAAGTTTTGTCTTTTAAAATTAAAATTCCAAAAAAAGAGCAACACTGGAACATAGTGGAAATGAAGAAGAAGAAAAACAGTGAACTCACGAGCAGCAGACGGACGTGTTTTCTTTGAATATACTTTAACAGTACTCCTCATGGCTTATTCTGCGCGGTCTGTCTGTCTTCTAAACTATCAGGTTCTCCCCTGCATCAGATGCTCCTGATTTGAGAATTAATTAGGCAGCACGGTGGCGTCAGGGTTGGGATTTTGGGTTTGTTCACTCGCTATTTTAGTAGCTAATTACTGAGGGGGAGAGTGTTAATTGGAATTCTCTTAGATAATGTGAACTCCTCTTCCCCTTTTCTCCCCCGCCTTTACTCGAGTTTAATAGAAAACCACAGCACTTAACAGAGTCTCACTCTCTCCATTATGAGTGTGTGTGTATACATATATAGTATATTTGTCATTTTTTTTATCTTCATAATTCTGACTAGCTCAGCAGATACCTTTGGACAAAGGCATTATTTGTGGTCATTCTCTCAGTGTGCATGTGTAACATGTGCTCCGTGGTGCGAGCTGTGGAAGTGTCATGTAGTAATCCTCTCAGACTTCATCAGAATTCAGACTCACTTTGTCTGACTGACTGCTGCCCTGTTACCTTTCACAGTGAACACAATGACAGAAGCGCAGAGCCCAGTGACATGTCACACTGGGAGAAATAAGCACAGGACAGGAGGGTTGTTTTTTAAATGAAAAAGAGAGCTGAGCTGTAGTTCACAGAAAGATTCCCACACATGCATGATTAATGTTCATTGCATCTAAATTCTTTGAAAAATAAGTGATGAAAAACATCATTGATATAACCTGTCTTCAGGGCATATTCACATTTTTTTTCTTATTTATTTATTTTATGCTTAACTTTTGCCGCACCAGTAATGAAGCAAACTGGCCTAACCTGCATTTTGACTGCGCACTTTCTCCATACCCTCGGGCGCCGTAATGCTAATTCCGCAGTGTGCGAGTGAGGGGGATAAAAACACAAGAAAGTTATTCTAATTTTAAAGAGTGTTTGAAATGAAACAATAGTTGCATTTGGATGTTGTTATAATTGGAGCGAATGGCTGACTAGATAAACAGACTTCTGTTGCGGGTGCAGGAGCACACACTTGGGGGTCTTTTTCATATCTGCGCTCTGTTTAAAAATTAAACTCCTAACCGGTATAAAGGAGAGAGGGAGCCAAATTAATATACAGTGAGAGACGAGTAATCAGAGATCTGTGGTTTCATTGTAATTCCTCCATCCTCCTAAACTGTGACAAAAACATTATTTAACATCTCTACCTCCTCTTCAGCCACTCAGAGAGGCTCTGCGCACACACAGAGGACCTTACAGTATTTTAATATCACTGCTTGTATATTCTAATCCTCACGCCACTTGAAATATAATTCCTTCCTTTATTTTAAATCATGGATATGAAATTGCATTAAGGAAAGAGTGTGTGGGCATGAAAGCAGGGATGTTAAATGGACATATGAATGCAGGGGTGAATCCTAACCTATTAAGTACTTTCCTTATTATTTCTGAAAGTGGAGCGTGATAATTAGTTTGGTGGAAATCCTATAGCGGGGTGGAGGCATGGGTCTTCATAGTTGAGCCAAATTAATTTCTTCCGTCACCTTCAGCATACGTCCCTCTTAATAGGTTTAATTTATTTCACGGCCATTATATATATTTTTTTAGCTACTTGTCTGTGATGAACATATGCACGGCAAAATCCACTTCAGCCCTCCGCACATGTGACTGTTATAGCCATTGTTATATTCATATACCTAAATATGATATAACGGCACGGCATCGTTACCGCTCGGCTCCGGAGTCTGTGTGATCTTAGCGATGGTATTGTGCCGTTTTCCCAGGGGTCCCTGCTGCTGCGGCCCGGTTGTCATGTGATCCTTGTGTCTGGCTAAGAGCTCCACTTTTCTCAGGAGTCTCTCCAAGTCTTTTTAGTCCTAAAAGTTAACAATCATTCCTGATGTTAAATCCATCAGAAACCTCCATGTGCCACGAGGTCGCTTTAATAATCTCCCCTGTGTATGTGTGTGTATAGATGTGTGTGTGTGAGTGTTGAGGTTAGGGTGGGCCATGGGAAAGTGGCATACCTGAGCAGATTAGAGTGATCCCAAGGAAAGTTTGTGTGGGACAACATTCAAATACTAATTTCTTGTCATGTCCTGCACATCATCAGTTTGTAGCAGCTCACACAATCTGCTCTTTTTACCATTTAAAACAACACAAGTCGCATTGAGCGTGCTCATTTTGAGGATACTTTGAATGTGTGTCAGAGGTTGAGCGTGTGTGCATGTGTGTGGGTGTTTCTGCTGCCAACGCAGTGTGTATGGTTTGTTTTTGATCTAGGATCCATCTTGTTGCCCTTTCTGGTTTCATCTTACACTGGTAAATTACACTCAATCACTGAAATTACATCCTATAGACTATTTGTGTGTGTGTCTGTGTGTGTGTGGGGGGGGGGGGGTGCGTGCGCACATCTCTTCACTGTTGACGTCATCTCACAGCGCTGTACTCGATGTCAGTCTTGATTAGGCTGAGTCCAACTGTTTTTGTGTTTTCGTCATTTAGGGGAAGTAAAATGGAAATGCAGCTGTTGCGCGTGTGTGTGTGTGTCGGCGGAAATTGCTCTGTTGTGTGTAGCAGTAAGTGCGTAAGAGTGGTTGTCAGCTGGTAAGCAGTAAGGACACACTGATGCAGTCTCCGTTTTCATCTGAGTGGCTGCAGTAAGGGAAGCTTGATGGGACAAAAACGTAGACGTAGAAGCTGTAGTCTGCCAATTAGTGCACCAGATGTCTGTTATTGTTGGACTAGGATTATGGCAGTAACTGCAGTTGGCCAACGGTTACGAGCATGTGTGTGTGTGTCTGTGTGTATGTCAGTGAACTAACTCCACTGTGATAGATTTTAAACAATCTGCTTTTGGGACTTGCTCCTTTCTTTATTACTCTTCTGGCACCTGCAGTGTTTTTCAGAATTCTGTCTCTCTCCCCTCTCCCTGTGTAGTTTTTCAGCATTTTGGAAATGTAAACACTTGTAAAATACATCCAGATGTTACCAGCTGTGCTTCGCCACCACAAACACTGAGCAGGGAGTGTGTGTGTGCGCTCCTCCAAAACGACTTTTTCTCAAATATTCAGTCTCAGACAGACAAAATGATGATTTGATTTGATTCAATGAATTTGAAATATATCTCGCCTTCTTTGTCTGAGGGTGAGCAGGTTTTCAAATAGGGTGGTTTTGTTTTTTCTGTGTGTGTGTGTGCTTGCTATTGTACATGTGAGAAGCCGCTGCAGGCCAACACTGGCTGACATACAGGTGCTGTAAAATGCAGAAAAGACAGATATGAGAGCTGATGCAACATGACAAAGACAGCAATTTTATAAAAACATTGACTTTCTGTAATCTCTCTCTCTTTTTATGAGCTTCCTCCCCCATCACTCACACACACACAAACACACACACACACACACACACACACACACACACACACACACACACACACAGACACTTACCTGATTGGCAGACATCTATTAGCAGATGTCCTCACCTCCCTAAACGATACGATAATCATATTATTACTGGTATTATTCTCTCTTTCCCCCTCACACGTGCTCCTATTTTCAACAGGTGAACACATTGAAATGTCAGCCTTGTGCTGTTTCATACATGTCAGCATACTGTACATCTGTGTGTGTGGGTGTGTGTGTATTTGTTTATGCACCGTGGCCATGCTGAGACCTGGCTCCCTGGGGAGTAATTACAGAAGAGGTTTTCTGGCCGTTTTCTCTCATTAGTGTGAATATAGAGAGAAATTGTGGGACCTCGGTTAGCATAAGAGCACACGCACACACACAATACACACACAGAGGCTATGTAAGGCAGAAGTTCAGACATGTGCATGGGGCCTGAGGTTGATGCCATGACTTCAGTCTGGAGGTACATGGTGCACTTCTTCTCGCCACAAGTCTATTTCAGCCTCTGCTCCTCTGTATACATACACGCTGTGTGTTTGTGTGTGTTTCTCCCATTCGACAGCATCTGGCCTCAGCCTCCCTCAGTCCTTCAATTCAAACTGCAGGTTGTTTGTTTGGGTTCGCCCTTACAAACACACCATTAGGCCTGCCCTCTGCACTGAGGACTATTCCTGGCTGTGGCCTCAGTTTAGATCAGGCCTGCTGCCTGGCTCACTGGAGGTCCCTGCAGGCAAACCTCAGCTCCACCAGAACCCAGGAAGATCCGAACCACAGCGAGCCGCCCCGGCCACCACAGTGAAACTCTAGCCTGCTTCAACCTGACTCGCCCCACAGCAAGCCTTAAATGTCAGCTGGAGGGTTTCTAGTGCGTGTGTGTCCTGTAGCACGCCTTCTCTCTTAGATAGTCAGCCCATCATGATGCAACAAGTCCACCTTTTCTGCAAACAAACAGGTATGGACAAGAAAAGAGGCTTTTGAGACTCACCCAAGCTGATGATAAAGGATTTGAGAGTGAGAGATGAAAGGAGAAGAAAAGAAAGAGAGTGCGGCAGGCGAAGGAGAGAGAAAGAAAACAACAAAGGTGGTTAGGACAAAAGTAGTATTGTATCACTGAAATGACTTGTGAGTTGAAAGCCTTAAAAGTCCTCCCCAGAGCCAGGTCATAAAGCCCAAAGACGGGCTTGGCAGCCGAGGCCAGAGTCAGACAGGCCTGGCAGTCGAGCCTAGAGAGCTTCCAGTAACAGGAGATGTAAAAATCAATTTGCCGTGAAAAAGGTAAACAATCGGAAATGACAAATATGCAGGTTCTTTCCATCGCTCTTTTTTCATCACTTGCTTTTTTCACTGTTATTAAAGAGGACAAATGTAGGGGCGAGGAGAATGACTAGTCAGGAGTCATGTGGTGAGAGATCCCAGCAATGTTCAGGAGGGGGGGGATTCAAGAGAGGGGTTTTGTTCTCTCTTTTTTTCACCACCTGATACAGTCGAGCTGGACTTTTACAGTCTTTTACTTTTGCAGCAGTTGTAGACTCCATGTTAGAATGGATGTGGGTTCATGCAAATGCACGCTTAAGGACATGTCACTGGTCCTGATTAAAGACGCACCAGGTCAATATCACCATGTGAAAGGGGAAATGATTGAGGGATAGGGGGATGTCAGAGAGAAACTGAGGAGAGAACAGGGGGGTTAATCCTTGGGGGCCTGTTTGGTGGTTAGGAGTCCTCGGGGGCCCTGCCGGAGACCTCCATTAGTGGAACTATCCAAGCCTGGGGGAGCCAGTGCGGTGGCGGGCCTTCGAGGCAGGGGCCAGTCTGTTTAGCAGCAGTTTGTCTGCATTGCTCATAACATTGATCCAGTGTGGAGCTGCAGCCGTAGGAAAGCTCTTTGCTGCTGAATAGAGCGAGCAGCGGTGTATTGACAGGGCAGAGTGGACCGGTGGAGAGCCCAGCACCCTGTTGGTCATTTGGTTAAGACGGACAAATCTTGTTCAATACACACACCCCGCCGCTGCCTTATGGCATGTCAAATCTGTCCACGTAGGTGTCTTCATGCATCCATACGGGCATGTGTGCGCGCGCAACAATTTGTGTCTTACAGAATCTAATCCTCTTTGCTTTCTCCGCTCGTCCTCCTCAGATGAACAGATCTGCTGTGACTGGCTGGGAAAAAAATGAAAGGGGGAAAAAAGAACAAGAGAGAAAACAAACATGTTTCCCAGGCCCCAATTAGCCCATTTTGACTGCCCCCTGACACACTGTCCCATCCTCCTCACTCCCTCCTTAAGTGTCTGAAGTCTGCTTTCACAAATTCTTCCACATCATTGCCAGCGCTTCCACATCAGCAGCTAGAAAAGGTGGCCAGGGGAGAGGTCTGCAGGTCTGAAGGCCCTTTTTTTGCCATCAATGCTTCCTCTGGAGCGCACTGGCAGGGAGTCTGTTGAGTAAGAGAGGGTGCATGTCTTACAGTTTACGAGCATCTTCTTGAATTTGTGTGTCAGCCGCGCTGTAGGATATATGTGTTTTTGCGGTTGTTGTGTTTGTACAACATCAGTCGCTGAATGCTCCCAAACAAAACAGTTTGAACCGTCTGTGCAGAAGCCATCAATTCTTAATGAGATAATGACATGCTAACATACTCGCAGCAGCAGCTCTGTTTACAGATGAAGACAAACCACAAACAAGACACAGACGTGCTGAGCGCTTTAGCTTTCCTCTCGGATCTGCTTTCTTCTGGCCCCTCGGCTTCTCCACAGCTATGACTTTGTGCGTCGGCCAAAACTTAGCGAGAATAACAGGTGGAGAACATCTTGATGGTCTGCATGTGTGTGTGTCTGTCTGATAGACGCACATACGCAGTAATGAGTCAGGCGCTATATTGTGGCTGCAGAACAGATTCCCTAATAAGAAAAGAATGCTGTCCATGGCATCCAGAGTTTTCCACTGGAATCACACATTCAGCCAGCCTGTTTCCTGCCCCGGGGTCTTCCTCTCGGCTTGAACACACGAGGAGAGGGAACCCTCTGTCTCCCTCTCCGTCTCCCCCTGCTCCTCCTATTGTCCCTGCACCCCTCCCTCACCACATCCTTGTTTCTCATCCTTTTCATCACTTTTTCTTTGCCCTCCATCAGCTATAGGGTCAGTTCATGTTGTCTATTGGAGCTCTGTCTATATTTTTTCTTTCCTCTGTTGGACTGTGCTACAGTCTGGTTCTGGAGTGACACGACCACATGACTCACAACTGAGTCAGACCAATTCAGGCTTATTGCTGAGGAAACAGTGGTGGATTAGGAAGAGAGGTATCTTTCTCGGACTGGTACAGGATAACACGCACACACACACACACACACACACACACACACACACCCATATGCAAACATAGAGCTGACTAAGAAAAAAAAACATTTGTGGTTCAATGAGTCTCCAAATTATGGAAGTCTTAGTCTAGCTGTGGAGCAACTTTAAACAAACCAAGACAGAAGTTTAAAAATTCACATTCAAATACTTTAACCTTGAAATCTCCCCTTGCCAAGGCACCAGCTCCCTCTTTTTTCATCTGTTAAATGTTTGAGTGTTTGATAGTTTGAGGTCTATAGCAGAACCCGCCCGGGAATTAATGTCATTCATATGCCCTGCGGAAATTACTTTTGAAATGCATATAATCTAAAACATGCAAATGAGGCTGACTTTGTGCACCCTGTTTAATATGAATTATCATTTTCTGAATACCTATTATTACTGCGTACATTTCTCCAATTATATTGTTCTTTTTTTTGTCACTTTTGCATACGGACACACGTGCACATCAGGAAGCACGCGCACGTACATGCGCTGTCACATGCATATCCTTGCTGGCTTGCACTCTTACACACACACACACACACACACACACACAGACACAGCAGAATGTCTTTGTGATGGGTGTATTTTAATGAGGAGTAATAAGGATAGTAATGACCCAGTCCACTTCTCTCTCTCTCACTCTCCGCCTTCTTTACTTTCTCTCTCTCTCTCTCTCTCTCTCTCTCTCTCTCTCTCTCTCTCTCTCTCTCTCTCTCTCTCTCTCTCTCTCTCTCTCTTCCTCTATTTCTCAGCCTCTCTCACTCGCTGAATTTTACGCAGCTGTAAGTTTACATGAAGGCAGTGGCTAAGGGTAAGAGGCGTCTCATTAAAAAAATTAAAAAGTAAGCCGCCATATGCAGATTGTACTCTTATTTATCAGTCAAGAACTCCTTAAACAGCAAATAAAAATAACAAGGCAGGAAATACAAGTGTTGCTCATCCAATTTTTATTAAGTGGATGAAATATTGATGCACTTTAAAAGTGAACCGTGCATGTTTAGTTTGTCTTTCCTTTTCTCTTTCTGGTGATCGAGCACTGTTATTAATGTCCTTGTCCAGGAGGCAGACATTTTTTTCTGCTCTTTTCTCCTAAATTGAATTGAAGGCATCCCTTTTTCAAACGAATTACTCTATTAATTTATTTATACTGTGCCATAAATTATTCTATTAATATTAGCATGTTCCAAATTAGTATGACTTCTCTCAATGTTCCTTCTACTTCTATTAATTAGCATGCTTGTCACTATAACAAAGATTTTTCTTTCTCTGATAAATTATAAAGCAGACATTTTTTAATACAATGAGAACTGCCTGAGAAATTATTAATATTTTAGTTGTGGCCTGTAAGACAAAAGTATGAGGAGAACAGAGCAAGAAGACTAGAAGAAGAAGAAGAAGAAAACTAACAATTACATGGAATACATTACAGATTGTCACTGGTGTAACATTGTTGATTTTTTATTTAGCTTTTTTTGAAAGAAATAATTGTGTGTGTGTGTGTGTGTCTACACTCCTACACTGAATGCTCAGGGATATCATCTTGTTTTAGCACTTTTGGATATAGGGTATGAATTAATTACCTCTGTAACAGCTTGGACCAAGTTCAAAAGTACTAAAATTCAATTAATTTGAAAAGTGGACATGCTATCATTTTCTCCACATGTCTCCTTTAAAGTCTGGCCCTTTTTTTTTTTTTTGCTTTGGACTTATTCAATTATATTTGATTAAACTTGCTCTGATCCAATCTATTAATTAACTAGGAAATGCAAAGTGCCCGACTTGAAAGCCAATGTATAAAATTATATCATGTCCACTTTGATATTTATTTATTTATATATATTACACCACTAGTTTTAAAATCCATTGTGACCCCCTTTTTTTATTGTAAGACTCTGTTGCTCATTTTCAGGTGTTAATAAATCTTTTCACTTCATCTTCCTTAGTAATGCAAATTTTGATCAGACATGAAATTATGTCTCACTCAAAGGATACTACAACAAATTTGCCTCTTGGGAAAATATACTTAACTCCTTTCACAGTTTTTGACTTTTTCATGCAATCAAATATAAATTGTCCCATGTAATTAAAGTTGGAAGTGAGTCATTTATTCGGCGAAGGTGGAAGATATTGTCGTTAGGAATGGAGTATATTTTTATGTGGTTAATAGGACGGAGCGTTCATGTTTTATTGAAAGGTCACATTCAGCTGAACACACAAATGCCTCACAGACTGAAAACTTAAATTTGGTGCACGGGTAAATCTCTAAATTCTCACCCAGTTTTTTTGGTAGATGGTGCACTAAGGGTCAAACAGATCAAATTCCTCATACACCATCAGCACGTCTCTTGCGCTAATACGGAAATTAAAATCTCTGTGTACATAAGTCTCAGTTTAGTCATCTTTTCACCTTCATGTCATTTGTCCATTTCCCCCCCGACACCCTTTCATCTCTCTCCAGATTTCTCTCCTTCTTCTTCTCTCCGTCTCTCACCCTCCGTCCCTCCCCTCCTCCCCCTCGCTGTGAAGGTCATTCTAATAAAGAGCTCTCGTAGGACAGAGCTGCTAATTGCTCCGGGGCACTCTAGCTGGTTTCAGATCCAAATAAAGGCACATCGCTTTCTTCGGAGCTCCTCTGCCTCTTGCCCTCCATTCCTCCACCTCCCCTCTTCACCTCTGTTCCACCATGTTAAATACAATCTGCGTATTAGCCATGTGGACTGTCATTGCCTGACCTGAGCCTCCATTACCTCTCAGGACAGGGTAGGAGAGATGAAGGGGAAGCTGGGTATTTTTTCATGCTCATGATCACAGGATGATTTCCAACTGGCACACGTGCACACGCACATGCACACGCGTGCGCTTTACCTCTTTAGGAATGTACAACTCGTGATTTTAGGCCCTGATAAATGAGGTGTGCACGAAGTCCGCTCCTTCTACAAATATTTGTGTGTGCTGTGTGTGTATGTGCGCATATCTTTGTGTCTGTCTTCAGTATTTCGAACAGACAGCAGTCTGCAAGCTGGTAAATCACTTACTGCACTCTAAAGGAAGGGTCGAGATGAAGGCAGGAGTGTATGTTTGCCCCGGTCATACACACATACGGAGCGATCTCATCGGTGTGGAATGTGCTGTGTGTTTACCTATGGCTCCAGAACCCACCTGACCGAGGGAGGCTAATCTTTATGGGTTCTGTAAACAGGGACTTTGTCTTCAGAGAACTGAAGTTGGGCGAACAGACACACAATTCACACATGCACAGGGGCATGCAGGTTAGAGAGGAGGGGCGAAAAAAGCCTATATGGCAGGTTATATACTGTACAGCCAATAAACACACATGCACGTGCTGAGGCTACACACACACACACACACACACACGTGAACGCCCACCCAAAGACAAACTGAGCATCATGTGGCAGACAATCGTGCAAAAGGATAGAAGAACTTCTCTGTTTATGCAGCAAAGGACTTTCTTATCATTTGCACTCTGAGCCCTTCTCATCTTCTCTTTACTCCCCAACAGCAGCACTGGCGTCTTCATTAGCCAGCTGCAGAGCACACTGCAGGTCACAGCGCTACAGGCCTGCGCTGCTAGCCCCTCTCTCTGGGTGGATGAGGCTCTTTGAAGCCAGTGAGCGCAGCCAGCCAGTAGTAGATATTGGCCCACATCTGACTATCTGTCTGAGGGATAATGGAGTTCACCTGTTAGCACTGGAGCAGGGCCAGGGCCTCAGCAGACATCTAGCATTAGCCCTTTGCTGTTAGCCAACCTGTTAGCGCTGGCTGGCAGCCAGAATAGCCTGGAGCGCTGCTGTTAGCTGCTAGCTTTAGCTCCGTGTGAGGGACTACCTGGCCACCCCGCTCTTGTATCCTGCTGCAAATCTGACTAGCATGTCTGCATGTGGCCAGCCGCTGAGGAATCAACCAAACGTGGACAGGGGAGGTGATGGAAAAAAGAATTGTGCAGTTGGTTTTCAGGAGTGTGTATGCGATTGCTTGTGCGAGAATGTGTGTGTGTGTTTTCTTCAGCTTTCCTCTGACCTCATTCTATTTTACCGAGGCTAATGCACGTCAGCCCAGAAATGCCACGCAGATATCCCTCCTATCTCTCGTCCTCTCATTTTGCCTTCTGTCATTCTATTCGAGGTCTTATAGAGGATGTTACAGAAGACTTCTGAAACATATAGGCTAAAATACTAATATACTATAATATTATACTTTAGGTTGTACTTAATGTAAATGTGAGCCTATCGATCACTTTTGGAAAAATACATTTATGTTTAATCAAAAGCTTCAAATCAAATGTCAATTATTATTTTTCCCTAGCAATTCACTCATCAGATTATGCTATCTCAAAAGGACCTTGTAAAAATGTATATCTCAATATAACGTAAAAATTGAAATATCAAACGTGTTTATGTGCATTGCAGTGACGCACACTTTCTTTCTGACGTTATTTTAACCACATTTATGGTGATCCTGCTCTTTGAATCAACATGTCTCAGCATGCACAAGGTAGCCTAATTAGTTAAATATCTGCTTGCATGAAAAGATAAAGCGGAGGCCGCCTTAGTGGCAGGATATATAGGAGGAGCAGGCTTTGGTGGAAACTCTGCCCTGAAACTATGATTATACGAGAACACCTTGTCTCTCCAAGTCACAGCTGCAGATTAATAATGCGACCTGTGTTAACTTATTTATTTTCTTTCCTTCGCTGCTTCTCTGTGTCTTATTTATTTCTCTCGCGTTGCATTTCTCCGCTCAGTGTTCCTGCATTGACTCGCTCACTTGTAAATCCCAAGAAGTGATTAATGGAGACATGAAGGCCCAGCTGAGCTGATAGCTGGGTTTGTTCTGGGGTTTGGGGTTAAAGCAGAATCCCCCAGGGCCAGTGTCACAGTTTATTTAGTGGAGGAGCCTTTGCCAGCTCTCACTGGGAGAGTATGAGAATATGGGTGTGTAAGTGTTTACGAAATTATGATCTGTCTTTGTATGTCAGCGTTTGTGTCCCTGTCAAAGCACAGAAATGAAAGACTGTTTTTTGATGCTTTTAAGAGACAAAACCTGGAGCTGCTGCACTCACAGTAAATAGGACATTTTGTGAACACAATGGCACAAACCAGGACATAGTTTGTGACTGTCAATTAAAAAAAAAGAAATAAAGCATAACCCGGTGTAACAGCTAAACCAAATATGTTATGAATCCACGCAGCCTCTCATTGTCAGCAGAAGCTCCTCAAAATTCTGTTTCCTGATTACCAAACAGGTTACAGCTCCAATTCCTCAGATTTCTGCCTCAGTTACGGTGCCTCCTTTGCTCACAAATATTGATTGAACTATCAAAGATTATAGAAATAACCGATGTGGATTCTATTTTAGGGTGAAAACTTTAATGTTTCCCGGGGCTGAACCTGCCACTAGTTACCAGGTATAACCAGAGGGGGGAAAGACAGCGTGCCGAGAGTAGGTGAAAGACTGATAATTCAAGAGTCAGATGAAAGTAGATAGATGATGGAGTGTAGATACTAGTACAGACAATTTTTTCCCTCAACCCCCTCCCTCCCTCTCTCTCTACCCCACACTTTCCCTCCCACCCTTATTCCCTCAGTTCTTTGCCTAATAAGCAGCGTTCCTGTGAGCTGATGCAAGGCGGAGGAAACAGAACAGGCGTTCTGGGACTGCTGAAAATATTCCCACATGAGGCATAACATGATAAAGACTTATTATCTCACTAAGCTGCTGTAAACACAGATGCACACATAAATACACACTGTACACAACTCCCGCTCGCACATACAAACACACACACACACCCATTCACAGAAAGTCAAACTGGTCTGGCTTTGCAGTTCTGACGAGCAGTGACCAGGAGGAATCTGACAGAGCCAATCCCTCCAACAAAGCCTGAGAGTCAGCCGCAGTGAGCCAGCTCACTGGGCATTTGGCTCGGCCTGTTTGAACTCCACACACCCGGAGCAGTGGGAAGGAACAGAGGGAGAGTTGCATTGCAATTATTATTAGTGCAAAATTTTCGGGAACATCTGAACAAGCGTACGTGTCGAAACAGGAGCCATCCCATCTCTGCTCCGCTCGTCAATCACACCAGACTCACACATAAACACATGCACCTAGCATGTGCTTTGAGCTAATCCATTACAGTACAAAGGCAGGTGTGAGCCTCTTACACACACTCACACTCATACTCATACACACACACACACACACAAAAACACACACACACACGAGTCATCAGAAACATGTTGAGTCCCATTTCCCTTCTTGTCTTCTCCATCCCAATTAAAAGGCAAAGGAGGTCTTTTATTTCCCGCTCCTCCAAACACATTCTTTATCTCTCTGATCTGCGCTCCTCCTCCCTCCCTCGCCTGGTCCCCTTGGGGTAGTGGGAATGTCTCTCCCCACACTCTCTCAGGTCAGGGGTTCAGCTAGAGGGGGTCTGAGCTTGTAGAGAGATGGAGGGAGGGAGAAAAAAGACACATTGGAGGAGTGAGTGGCAGGTTGAGGCAGGCCTCATGCACGGGCAGCCACCAGAAACACTTAAACTTAAAGCACTGTGTATATGTGTATTATAGTCCTAATCAGAGACTTCAGGGTAGATTTATGCCCCTGCCTTTTCCCCGACCTCCATTACACCAGCTTATATACACCCATTACAGGATATGACAAAGTACACACCCTTTAGAGGAGCATACCACATTGCCTGTGTGACTGTGTGAAAGATAGCGCATGCGCTCATGTCTTAACACACTCCCCACTTTCCCATTAGGTCCTTGTCCACCTGCGAACTCTGTCTCCTGTCCGTCTTTATCTCTCCTCCCCTCATTGCTAATAAGGTCAATGAAGAAGAGTAAGAAGCAGATGGGTGTACAGTACATTACAGCTCAGAGCTATAGAGAGTGGGCTACGTATAGCGGGCCGGTGATTCATGCTTAGTGAGACGTGTTATGATGTGAGGAGTTTCTACTGCATTACAAAGTCAGTGGACTGTGCAGAGGGATATGTTGATCACTCAGCACGATGCCTTGCTTCATAATATTACCTCAGGGAGCAGTTTGACCCTAGGAGAGATCTGGATGAAGGTGGGAGGAGACAGGAGGAGTGTCGGGAAGAGAAGTGAGGCTGGAGATTAAGTGACTACAGCTTCAAGTGTGACGATGAAGTTCTACTTCTCGGTCTCAACTTCGCAGGCAGACGGTGCCAGGACAGGGGAGAGTCAATGGGGAGGAAAAATACTGCAGTGTGATAGGTGCTTTTAAAGCGTTGAACTGTCCATTAGCACCTAGTGTGTTAGCCCATCCAAATGAAAAAACACATTGGACAAAATTGGTCTCAGCACAAGGTCCACGCAGAAGCCAGTGTGGGGCTGTAGGGCCTTAGCCGTGGCAACAGCTGTTTCAGGAGGCCTTGAGAAATGTGCCTCTGAAACCTCGGATGCTACATGATTGTGATCAGAATTTGGCTTGTGCAGCTCAAAACATTGGAAAATTACATTTAGCATTTTTACAGAAATATGTCTTTCTAGAAAAAAACAGCAGCGGGCATTTTTTGGGGGGAAAAAGACAAATTGGTGTAGGAGTTTTCAAATGTCTTTTTTTTTCTCAATGCATTGGCACAAAAAAATTCTATTCATCTACATTGTGTTGAGGCAACAGCGGAAGAATCAGTGATTCCTCAGAGGAAAAGAAAAAGTTTCTCCCGAAAGATTCTCCTATGAAATGCCTTTTATTGTTTCCCCAGAAGGCCTGGGTTGTATGCCTCTGAAAGATATTCACACACACAGAAACACACACACAGTTGCACACAGATGGTGGGTAGAGTGCATCGATGGCGTTTTGTGTACCCACTTCGGGTTGCTGAAATAAAAGCAGTGGAACTTTCCCCTTTAAAACTATGCGCCCGCGTGTGTTAATTTCTAAAACTGGATGAGGCAGAAAGACGAGATTGAGCTTGTCATTAGGAGTTCACAGCCTGCGTGCTTGCATGAAGGTTTGTTTTGTTTTGTATTAGCTACCTTATGTGTGTTCTGCACGCGGATGTGTGTGTCTCTGTGTCTCCTCTCCCACGCTTCGACTCCTAACGATGGCAAATGTGCCTGTGTGTTTGCACGGCGTTGTTTCTCAAAAACAACAACACATCCAGGAACGGCTCGTTTTGTCAGGTTTTTGCAGAGGGAACATGCTCTAATTAGAGAGGCCCTATGAAGACGCATCAAACAGATCCTTTCTCAAAGACCAACCTGCTCGTGGCTCACACACAGCGCGCGCACATGCCACCTCTGATTATTGGAGAGATGTGTGTGTTATTTAACTATATAGCCGAGTATTAACTGCCTTGTCAGTTTAGATTTGCTGCACGTCTGATCCAAATCTATTGATACGCTCCTAGACACACATTTACATGCAGGGGGGAAAAAAGTGTCTGCCTCAGGTGTTGCTTTGTGGCCGCTGGGGCATGTTTGTGTGCAGGTGCCTCACGTCTAAGCGTCCCTTTCACAGTGCACATGCACACACACGTACACAAACGCACACAATTCACTTTTCTCTCTCAGCGGGTGTTGACTTTAGTTTCCTGCCTTGTTTGTTAACTCAGATCGGAGCAAGGCTTTCTACTCCAACTGCCCAGGTCACTTTTGTTCAATCGCTGTGTTGTTTTTGCGCCATCCACCACCGCCTCCCACTGACCCCCCCCACCCCTCTGCTGTTCTCAGGTGCCAGTGATGATGGTGGAATCAGCCTCTGAGACAATTCGAACAACGCCGTCCAACCAGAACGGAGTCAGCAGCCTCAGCAGCCAATCAGACGGAGGAGGAGGTAGAGAGGGTGGATCCAATGGAGACACCAACGGAGAGATCAGTCCAGTCGACTTACTGCACCTGCAGCAACAACAGGTGTGTGTGTGTGTGTATGTGTGTGTTTCACAGGCTACATTTTGTGACAAATTTCAGACTAAACACTAGTTGTATTTTGGTACTGGTTGCCCCCCTGAAAAATGTCCGAATCAAGGACATGGCTCAGGGTTAGAGCTAGGTAAGTAGTGGTAATGGTTAGAGTTAGTATAAGTCTACTTAAATCTACATAACCTATCCTTTGACAAGATTTGTGTGTGTGTGTGTGTGTGTGTGTGTGTGTGTGTGTGTGTGTGTGTGTGTGTGTGTGTGTGTGTGTGTGTGTGTGTGTGTGTGTGTGTGTGAGAGGTGACATACTGTACATACAGTATGTGCTTTTTTAAAACCTGTTTTGCAAACACTCCCACTTGTGCAACTCATGTGCTTCACATTATGTACTTTACATTGTCTAGAGCGGCAAGACCGGGCCGTTACATAATGTACAGATGTGACAGCATGTAGTCAGCCTCACTCTGGTAGGTGTCAGCCTCGTATGTGCAAACTGTGGAAAGCTCTGACAGGTTGGCTCGTCGGCGCTTTAATTATCCACCGTTCGTAATGGGCCAACTAATTCCACTGGGACAAAGTTCACTATAATAATTTATACACATGTGGTTCCTACTGATTTATTGTTACACGTTGCTAGCAGAGAAAAAAAAAGGTACCTGGTACCTGCAGATTAAGCTCTGCCTCGGTGAGACAAGCCATTTGTCCCTGTTGTGGGGATCATACATATACTTAATATTCTCAGTTTACAAACACACACACACCATAGGATTCAGATACTCCTGGAGTAAGTGTGTATATGCAGCATTTTTAGCCTACAACCTACAGAGTGAGGACATTTTTGGGAAGTGAGGAAGTTTTGGCCGCTCATGTGTGTGTTTGTGTGTGTGCATGTGTCATAGTTGTGGGAGAGAATTCTTTCTGTTTTATCCTTTCATGAATCCGACAAGTAGTGTTTGTATGTGTTTGACACTTCAGCATGTAGTGTCTCGAGCAATGATATTTATCTTGTATCCTGTTAGTCAGTTCCCAGTCAAACACAAACTTCAACCCCTTCACACACAGACACAGACACACACACACACACATACTGGCCACTGTGTCAAATGGAATTTCCAAACTTCCCGGAACGTCTTGGATGATATTCTACATTTTTATTTCTCATTCCCCCCAAAAATCCACTGGGCTCTTCTGATTGCTCCCTGAAGGACTTAGGCTTTTGCACATAATACACTCTACACCACACTTTTCAGCCAGAGGTCCCTCCATTAGTCATTTGTCCATAACTGGGCAAGAATGTTTGCTGAGTGTTGTCATCTGATGATGGAAACACACATGTTGATTCATGTTGTTTTAGTCACCGATGTGGCATTTGCTGCAACTGATGATATTATTAATAAAGACATTTTAGGGGGGTTATAAACATATAGAAAGTATGTCACTTTCTCTCTCTTTCTACTGTGTGTGTCTGCCCATCACAGAGGGTCAATGTGAGTTCTGGGCTCGCTAACACCAGCTGATTTTCTAGTTGAGGAAACCCAGAGGGGAAAAAAGAATCAGGGTTTCCTCCCTGCTGCTAAAATAATTCCCCCTAATTATAATGATGGAGCTTTAGGTGAATGAAGAACACTCAAGGCCCTTCACTCCTGTCCTGCTCCCCCCTCCTTCTCCTGACTGCATCCTCACCCTGCTTTCTCAGCAACCTTCAGACGAGGACCCACACACACACACACACCGTGCACAAACGCACACACATATAAACACCAAAACCTGTAGCTCATACAAAGCAGGTCTTTATTCTCTCGGACGCGTCTCTGCTCTCTATGTTTTTGCACCTGTGTATATGTGTGTGTGTGTGTGTGTGCGAGCACACACTGGTATTTCCTCTCTTGAGCGGGTTACCAACCACAAACATACCTCCCTCTCTCCATCCATTTTTCTCTTCCTCTCTCTCACTGTACTTCTTTTCCTTCTATCCGCTGTGGACCATGAAAGTATAGCACAACCTTTCCTCCAGATCCTAGCCCTACCTCACAAAAACATCCACACATATATAAATACATACACAGTCTTTTATTGTAGTAATTCCCTATTTACAGCTTTCTATTCTGCTTAATTTGCACAGATTGAACAGATTTGAGTTGTCAGGAGGCAACTGTGCTATGGATATTTATCTGTTTATTTCTGCCTCCTATTTGAACAATTTGCAAGTTAGGCAATATTGCACAACTAACGGTAATGGTGTCTCAAGTGGACTTGATTTCAAGTGATAGAGGAAGTACTAAAAAATGTACTCAAGTAAAAGTTGCAGTGAGTAACTTACTACCTAATACAAAGGTCTACTACATTATTATGTCGGTGGTATTTCTTTAGCGGTGAGTTCTGCTGCTGCAGGAGGCGGGATCTAATGTTACCTGTCCGCTCTGATTGGATCATGAGACCAATTCCCCTATAATTGAATACTGTAACACCATGCACTATTAAAAAAATAGTCTAGAAGAAAACACATATATACTGATACACTGCATATAGTGGAGTTGAAGCGAAAAGTACCCCTCCAGTGTTGGAGGTGGCTCAGCATTGGGTTGCCCACATACACCTCTTCATCACCCAGCCCTCTCTCCCTCACCCTGCCTCACCCCCTGGATGAGATGGGATTCAGTGCCAGTGAGCATTGCTCTGATACCACAACCAGCTGATATTTTTATTTGTAGGCATATCTTTTATCTCAGTCTTCTATCTTCAAGACCTAGGGCAGAGCTGTTATTTCTGCAATTTGTCTTATACAATTAAACATAAAAGAATATCCAAAATCCGATTTATACTATTAATCTATTTTTACCGATATATTTTTTAAATCAAATCTGCTTTGGAAACACAAACTGTCCCCAAACAATGTTTATCCTATTATTCAAACTGATTATTTAGCTGTATATCTATTGTCAACTTCCTTGGTTCATAAGGGTATTTCAGGTCCTCATCCCCTGATCAATCAAACTTCTTGATTTAATTAAGTTTGTGTGTGGTATAGCCATAAAGAGACTGCATTTTCAGCCCTCCACTCCTAAAATCCATATCGTCTGATACAGACAGCCCCTATTCTGACACTTGTTACCTGACAACATTGTATGAGAACCTGCTTTCTTTCTTCAACCTGAAAATCTTCGGTGTACCTCTTTCTCCTCCTCCTCTTGTTCCCTTCTCCTCCACGCTTGAGTCTCTCACCTGAAGGTGCAGTGCAGACTAGTGTTGGTGCTTAAACACCATGCCAGTGTGCACTGAAGCAGAAAAGACACACCGACATACACGCACAGACACACACAGAACTCCTGACACCGGCCTGTTGTCAGAACACAAAGCCGTCTTTTCCTCAGCCCCCTGGGGAACCTTGGAGAAATCACAGCCATCTCCAGCCGTCAGAGCCCTCCACCGGCCTCTCTCTCTCTCTTTCCTTCTCTCTCTCTCCAAGTGTCTCCATCTTTCGCTCACTCCTTTTCCATCACTGTCTTTCTCTTTAGTAAATGTTTTGTAGTATCATAGATAGATAGATAGATAGATAGATAGATAGATAGATAGATAGATAGATAGATAGATAGATAGATAGATAGATAGATAGATTGATAGATAGATAAAGGCAGATAGAGGTAGATGGTCATAATGGGGTTGAGGGAGTGCATGAGCGGATGGAGTGAGTCGAGGAGATGAAACATATAGCCAGAGGGAATGTAGGTAAAAGGAGGGGTAAAGAGGCTGCATATTGGGGGAGGAGGGCATTGGAGGGCTGGAGAGGAGGAATAGGGGGGCGAGGGAGGTGTGTAACGCTGAGACGTGTCAGAAAAGGGCGCCTGGGCCTCCCTGTGGAATGTGGCCTGTCTGCCTCCCCAGAAAGAACAGAGCAGGAGAGAGGGAAGAGATCGAGAGAAGAAAGGGAAGAGGGGGCGAAGACCAGTTCTGCCCCATCATCGAGGGGTGAGAGCAGGGAGGGAGGGGAAGGAGAGAGCAGTGGGGAAACAAAGAATGGCGTCAAAGGGGGGAGAGGAAGGAGAGGTGGAAAAGTGAGAGTGCAGCAAGAGAGAGAGAAAGAGAGAGAGAGAGTGTATGGCACTTTGTAGAGGTGCCGGGCACGGCTGTAGACATGAAATGATGCATAGCAGAAGAGAAATGTAAGCAGGATAAATCCTAACAAACCTCAAAGTGTGTGCGTGTGTGTGTGTGTGTGTGTGGCTGGGTGGAGGGTGGAGGGTGCTCTGACGAGAACCAGGTGTCTTTAGTTCTTGCCTTTTCTTTACGTCTCTCATCTCCCCCCCTTTTTTTGCAGATGTGAGTGCACACTTTCAGGCCTCATCACTCCCCCTCTTCTCTCCTCTGTTCTCACCCGTTTCTGTCTCCTCCTTTTCTCTCGCCATCAATTAATCGCTTCTGGTGCTTCCAGCAAGTACGGCAGTGGTGGCTGGTGATGACGGCAAGAGTAGCACAGGGAAAAGAAGGAGGGAGACTAAAGAGAAAGTGATGGTGACAAAAAGGTGCCGTTTCCTCTTAGGAGTGCCACTCGTCAGTCGGCTAAACCAACCACCGAGGGTTTTTTCCTCTTCCTCTTTCTCTCAGTATTTTTCTCTCTCTTGCACTTAACTCACTCTTACGTGCAAATAGAAAGTGAGAGGCAGATTGTAGTGGCGGTTTCCCTTCCCAAAGGGTTTAAAGGGAACATTGGTTGAGAAAAAGGCAGTTTTCGAAATTGGTTTGGAGCTTCGATCCCCACTCCCATTTGTCACGTTCTATTTTTTCCTCAGTGCTTCCCTTTTTCCTCTCTCGCATGCACACACGCGTTCTGACAATCTTTGTTTCTCCCCCTCTTCCATGCACACAGGCAGTTACACACATGCACCGAGCTGTTGTGAGTTAATGAAGGGTGTAATTAAGGAGCCACAGTGATGACTGGAGATCGGGGGGAGCTGATACAGATCTCAGATATACACAAACACTGATGATAGATAACTGTTTTTTGTGTGAGCACATGTGCGAGAGCTGTGCATATGGGTTTAATGCCGGGAGTGCTTTGCGGACAGATGTATGAGACGGGTGTGTGCGTTAGGAGACGCTGAGAGACGCTGGACGATTCAGATAACGTATGGCTTCCTGCTAGATTGGCTAGACTGAGTAATTATGACCTGTAGAGATGGAAGTGGGGAGGTTTTTTGAGACATATGTGATTCTGCAGCGCCGGCTGTTAAGCCTTTGCTAAATTATGGGAGGTGAATGTTGGTCACTCGGACAGTTATGTCCCATTTGACCTCCAGCTCTCCACTAGAGTTCACTTTCAGGTCAGGAGTGCAGGGGCGACGATGGTGAAGGGGTGGCTGCTGGAGAGGAGGAAGTGGTAAAGTGAAAAAAATACACCTTTTCTGGTTTCTTCAAGCAGTGGGCTTTAATTTACTGCGCCATGCTTGTGTGTTGTGCATCTGCATGAAAGGTTGCATCCCATGTGTGTCTCTGTGTCAATTTCCTGACTGTCTGTGTGTCTGTAACTCGTGTGTGTGTGTGTGTGTGTGTGTGTGTATGTCTGTCATATATGCGAGCAAGTAAATCAGTTCCTGGCCTCTCTCTGAGTGCTGTCACCTCCTAAAAGCTTTCCCTATAGGTCTGTGCCCGGCCTTTCTCTTTATGTCTGGGGTCAGCGTAGTTCACAGGTCACCGGAGGTCATGCTGAGACAGAGGAGGGGCCAATCAGGTTGCCTAGCATCACAGAACACCCACTGCTGTTACCGCGGCGATACAAAGAGACCTATAGAACACCAACTTCCTCTAGGAATCTTAAAAGCACCAGTAGTTCCCTTTATCTGTCTTCTCTGACTTCTCCTTGGCTTTTCCTTCCCCTGTCACTCTTTCTTTATATGAAGCTAATAGTGATCGATTAAGGCTGTTACACTTATAAACACACACGAAATGTCACAAACACACCTGCACGTACAAATCTCATGGTCATTAATGGGTTTCACATGAATCCCCTCCCTCATATCCATCATTCAGTGATTTTTTTCTCACACTGAGTCCTAATTCTGACTTGCTGAGATGTTGTATTTATGAGTACCCATAAAACATTTTTACTGCTTTTTCCAGCCAGGCCATTGAGTGTTGAAGAATCCACTGAGTGAGACTTGGAGAGCAGATTTTTGTTCTTACTATTGACGTCCTTTCAAATGCTTTCCTTACATTTCTAACACACAACCATGGTTTGACAAGTTTCAGATATCACGGTTATAGATGTGTTATAAATGTCTGATAGAGCTCACCAAAAAACTTAAAATAGGGGCTAATCTTTCCCTCAGAAGAATTATGTAGGTTCACAAGTGTGGATAAAGAGTAGACAACGGACAGTAGGCATGGTCCACCAGGCCATATCAGCCAGCATGAACACAGTCACGGCTGGTTGACCCCACCAGCCGAGAGGCTCAGAGACAAGAATAGACAGAAGAGGATGTGTGTGTGTGTGTGTGTGTGTGTGTGTGTGTGGGTGTGTGTGGGTGTGTGTGTGTGTGTATTTGTCCTGCCTCTGTTGTGGAGACTGAGGTATGTACACACATCCCTAGGCACCTGAAAGGGTTAGGTTGTGTTTGGTTGCCATGGGAGTGTTTCGAGGCACTTGCGCTGCGTAGGCCTCGCTAGGCTGTCAGGTAAATAACACGCACACACACAGCCTCAGACACACAAGACACACATGAGACAGAATGGACACTCTTCATGAAGAAGTTCCTGAGGGTGTCAACTGTTGACTCTCACTCTTCAGAAAGGTATTGCCATGGTCGCAGAGGCCTTTTTAAGAGGTCGAAGGTCAGCGAGCAAAGCTGCATGACCTCATTACTATTACTGGTCAGTGACACTGGGATGTGACTCTGTGTGTGTGTGTGTGTGTCTGTGTGTGTATTTTTGTGTGTGTGAGTGCGTGCGTGCTAACGCCTGTTCACTTCGGTCACTGTTTACCGCTCCCTCTTTCAAAAAGCAAAAGCCATAACTGCTTTTAATTGACAGCTGCTCATATTCACAGTTTCATAGTTCATTATGGGTGAAGCACTCAAACTTGAGAGCATTAGTTTACAACAGCCTCGTTCCTCCATCTACTCAAACAGATCACACAAAAGCCTCATATCGTGCTCCTGGTGTCCCCTCTTTTTTTAAGTGGCCTCACTTTTTCATACCCTCGCTCCGAACTCGGAGAGAGAGAGCGATGGACAGTGAGAGCGGAGCGAGAGAGAGGGTAAAAAGTAAAGACAAACTGTTCAATGCTTACAAGGCTGCTAGGCAAGTAGTTTCCCTGGAAACAGTGGAGAGCCCGGGATGCACACAATGAACACACATACACATCACGTACACAATAGCTGCGGAGGCCTAAAGTGTTGCTAATTAGCTAGTCTGTGCTGGTTCTTTGTGCGAGCCATTTTAAAGGAGAGATTAGAGTCAACAGGGAGGAGGACAGGAATGTAGCTCTTCCCTCTCTCTTTCTTTCGTTCTCTTTCCTCTCGAGCTCTGGGACTGAGCCTGCTGGCATTTTATTTTTTCTTCTTCATTGACAAAATGCATTTGTTGTCTTGTTGGTGAAGTTTTCCATAGCCCAGAACATCAAGAATACAAGTAAATGCAATGAAACTTAAGAGTAAAGTAAGTTAGAACCTGCAAGAACTGCGAGGTAAATCATAAAAAAAGATACCAGCAATTGCCAACTTATTCTTCCTGGTTTTCACCCAAATACTGTAACATATTAATAAAAATAAAATGCCAAAATAAAATGCAGAAAATAGCTTTAAAATTGTTTTGTTAATCGCCCAATTAAAGAAAATCTACTGATTATAACTATTAACTCATCATTTTCATTGCTTTATGATTAATAGCAGAACTTTAAATTGTTTAAATGGAGATAAAAACCTTGTGTGTACATGACTGAATGAAGTAAAGTAGATCAAAGTTGAACCATGCAGGCAATATCTGCAAAATCTCCTTACGATAATAAAGATTAGGAAATAACAAATCTGACATAACTTAAGTAATCATATTTTTTTTTTAATTTGAAATTAACTGTTGTAAGTAATTATATTTAATTGGTGGCTAAAACCTGTGTGACTGTTTATGGCTGCCTGTTCCCCAGCTGTTACTGAGCAGATTTATAACTCTTAACAAACTCTTAAGTTTGACAAAAGTCTTACTGATAGAAATTTTGCTAGATCAACAAAAGTAAGACCTTGTCAAGTAAAAAAACGTTTTACAAGAATAGAAAAATAAATTAAAATTTAGTGGGCTTTGGGTTATTTTAAGCTGAAAAATGTGCCCGTTCACATCTGGATGGATTGACCCTCTTAAATCACATAGTCCAGCACAAGTACACTCACACACACACTTTTCCACTTCAAGAACACACCCCAGCCTTTCTTCTCTTTTTGGGAGGTTAAACATTTTGTGCTGGTTTAGAAGTTTAACTTCATGTACAGCAGCCAGCCTTTGTTGTACTTGCCCCCTTCCGGTGTTTGTATGTGTGGTATGAGTGTGTTTGAGTGTGTGAGCGTGTGTGTGTGCTGGTGTGTGTGTGGTAAGGGTGGGTGTGAGGGTGTGTCCACCTCCATCGCCACAGCCACAACCAGGTGTGAAAACCCTCTGAAGCAAAAACATGAAAGAGTTTTATATCCATCGAAGTGGGCAGGCAGACTAACAGTTTTGCAGGCCACTGACAAAGAACGTGTTTTTCTGTTTAACCAATAGGAGTCTTAATGTGTGCATGCGTCTGTGCGTGCATGCGCACATGGCAGACAGTCTTTGTTTGTGTATGTATGTGTTTTCCCTCTGTCTCCTGAGTTGAGTCTTGGCAGTGTCTTGCATGTGTTATTAGTTAGATTTTTTTCTTTTTTTGGTTATTAATAATAACAGTTAAACGGTTTCCATATGTGAGGCCTGGTTGCCAGGCTAGTGCTATCCTCATCATGGGCTGGCCTCGCACAGTCTCCGCTCTCAGGAGTCGCTCTCGCCGGGCAGCAGAAAAAGCTTAAACTCTGGAGGTCGCCCAACCGGGACCTTAAACCTAAACGGGCTTGTCTTCCCAGGAGCGTGACCAAACCACTTAACTGTCCTACCTTATACAAGATGAGGCCTAAATATTACAAGGTACTCTGTGTGTGTCTGTGGCTGTGTGTGTGTGTTTTCCGCTGTGGGCTTGGTCTGTCTGGAGTGAGACCTTCCTCTCTTGCCAAACGAGCTGTGTTGAAAACCACAGGGAAACTTCATATGTGTATATAATGTATGACGTGCATTTGTGTGTGTGTGTGCGTGCGTGAGGAAATTGGGAAACTGCTGTAGAGCTATTTGCCATCAATTAGATTTCTGGACTGAGATGAGGCAGTAGAGAGGGAGCAGCTTTTATTCTCAGGAAGGGGTTTCCTCTCTGTAGTGTCTATCTCTCGATGCCCCTCTACGCTTCACTTAACAGGGAAAAGCTGACAACATCTCCTTAAGAAGATTTCTGTGTGTGTGTGTGTGTGTGTGTGTGTGTGTGTGTGTTCTAGACGTGTGTGTAGGATGATGAATTGTGTCATGATATAGAGCAGTCCTGGGTATTCAGGCAGCTCCTTTTTATGGCCGTGCATATACCCCTGTGAATCAATAGAAACATTAGATGAGTGTCGGGACGTAGTTGAAGGGGAGAGGTTTTCTCGTTTCGCAAAACAGTTTTGAACTGAAGAGAACCATCTGGAAAACGGCAGCGTCCCGCGAGTTTAGAACAGGTCCCTTTTGTGAAAAATAGGATGTGAAAAAAAATATCTAAAATCAGCCAGCGTTTTCAAACATTACGGCATATTTTGAAGTTCTTTTGGAGTTTGTGAGTTTTTATTGCATTGGCTCTTGAACGCGGTCTTTCCTCTCTTTAATGGTCAGTCTGGGCCCAGAGAAGCTTGCTTCAGCCGTTTAAAAAACCTCAGCCCTCGAATGGTGCCGTTATATTGCGGAAACATTACATTAAATAGCTGAACGGGATTACGGCTGGCTGGTATTTCTGAAGGTGTCCCAGATAGTTGCACACTCGACGGCGGCCTAAACGGAGCGAAGTAGTCCTTGTTATAGTGGTGGACAACTGGTTTGAAGTCCACGTTGCTATGAGCAAAAACTAATGGCCGGGGCTGGAAAGACCTGATTAATACTAGAAAAGGAGAAGGCGTACGTGAGGAAGAGTTTGGAGGGAAGGGGCGAAATCTTGGCAGAGCATAGTTTATTTGTAACCCACCATGAAATTGAGCAGCTTTAGCAGGCTTTGCTTAAGGCTGCCTCTTACCCCTATATGTTTACCCCCTGGAAACCCCTGATCTGTCCTAAATATATGTACCACTCCCTCTTTCCTTGCCCTTTTGATTTATAATAGATAAGTTAAAAGGGTAACACTGGATGTGAAATAGTGTGTTCAAGCAAATGAGCTCCTCCATTGTTATTTCTACAATGGACAAACTAAGACTGAAAATTTCCATTTCAGCTTCTCACAACAGTGTTGTTTGTTCTGCTGCTTCTATGATTAATTTAAGACCTTTACTTACCCTGCTCAGTCAGTTTCAATTTAGGTAAAAAAAAATATACTACAAACAAATAAAAGATAAATGATTTATTTTAAATAAGTCAGTAAAATATAATACTATGAAAATAATCCAAAAACAGTCCAAACTATATAAACAACAGTATAAAACTGTAGGAAATTGTTATTTTTATGATAACGTAATGAGAACCCTGCTGCCAGTTCATTAGTTCATTCAACAGGAAAACTTTTAACTTTTAGTGAACCTGCTACAAATCTATAACAACCATCCCTTAAACATTCTTGTGCTAATCCTAAATGCGGCTTTACCTTTAGCTACCTATCCTGTACCTGCCCACTCACAGTTGTGGCTGTTTGTTTGACAGTAAAGGGACGTGGGAGTCCGCTCATACGGCCAACAGCTGCATTCACAAGCTTGTTTCCATTGGTAGTCCTGGACAGTCTATTTTAGGCCTTTGTCTAACCCAAATCTGCTCTCATAATTTACTGAGGCGGTGAATAAGGGTATGGGTAACAGATTTCTAGAGAGGATTGAAGGGTGTGGTGTGGGGTGGGGGGGGGGGGGGGGGGCACAAGAAAGACAGAATATACTTGGATAGATGCCAGCAGACGTTTTGCGAGTTATACGTTATATGGAGAGGCAGAGTGATGCCGATGGAGGGAAAGAAGGACGGAGTGATCTGGGAAAGCACACTGGTTTTTGTGGTGACTGACAGTGATGCATTTGATATGTGAGATTCCACCGCGGGTGTAACCAAGCCTTCACTCACAATCGCCCAGAGTCACCTCTCCAGTAATCTGACTGCACGGTGTGTGTGGGTGTAAACACTTGGCCAGCCTCTGAAGGCAGGTGAGCTCGCACTGTACTGTGTCATCCTTTTGACAAATTTGCATGCTTTGTAGATTGTGTTACATCTTTTCAGTCCCGTTTCATCTTCGTATCTGGTCATGACTCCCCCCTGAGTATCCAGAGAAAGAGAAGGGAATCAAAGATGAGAGATTTAGAGCCAGAAAAGGTAGTGGAGAGTAGCGAAGACCAAGTCAGGAGGGAGAGTAAATCAAAGTAGAAAGAGGGGTTTATTGGAGTTTCAGGGTGTTTTTTTTTGGTGCCAAAGTGAGATGGCGCATGCCGTGCACATGGATACAAGGGATCACCAAGGTGACCCATGAGGACGGCAGCATCGACGCAGCTTTAGCTCGGCTTTCAGCTTCAATGACAGCACTCCAGAACGAAGATCCACTGCTCCTCCTGAACCTGGTCTCTTCCACTGATCCAAAATCAGACAGCGTGCAGGCCTGTAAGGAAGCAGCAGGGTGTGACAAGCTCTCTTCTACATCTTCACCTTGTATCTATCTCCCCGTCTCTCCATCTATTGTTCTCTCTTGGGGAAGAGGAGGGATAGAGGAATGGAGGAGTGTGGCGTTACAAGCCTCTCTTCCCAGGCTGCTGAGCTATAGTAAGGCAGACGGGGATGCTTGTTTGGCACAGTGGAGATCTGAAACATCTGAATCACTTGCTTAGTCTAGCCAGGTTTAGCTCTGTCCTGGACAGATTAGGAAAAAACGAGCCTCTCACTCACCCTTACTTGTGCTCCTTTCTTTTTTTTGTTGCACTCTCTTCATCTTGGTCTATGAGTGAAGAAATCTGATACCACCTGCCTCCCCCGTGCCCTTCCTAACTCCCTACCCTCCTCCTCCTCCTCCTTCTACCCCAAGGACAGCCCACTGTCTGCCCCGGGGGCTGTTTATCTACGGGGGGAGGCGAGGAGGAGAGGGTAGAAGGGGGACGGGTTTGTTTCGTTTCGGCCGTCAACAATGGACCTCAGTCAGTGCTGACGGATTACTCCAACATATGGTACCCACCTGTCTCTCTCTCTCTCTCTCTCTCTCTCTCTCTCTCTCTCTCTCTCTCTCTCTCTCTCTCCATCCCTCTCTCTCTCTCTCCCTCTCTCTCTTTCTCCATCCCTCTCTCTTTCTCTCTCTCTCTCTCTGTGTCTCTCCCTATCTCCCTCTCTTTCTGTCTCCCCCTTTCCTCCCCCCTCACTCTCCTTCTGTTTAGATTTCTTTGCTTATTCCTGCGCTCTCTCTCTCGCTGTCTCACCCAAACACACTGGGCGGATTAGAGGCCAGATTCATCACACACACAGACCTGTTTGCTTTAGCAACCTGAGCCAGGCGCGCACACACACACACACACACACACACACACACACACACACACACACACACACACACACACACACACACACACACACACACAAACACACACATAAACACACACACACACACACACATCCATCTAAGGAGGCCTTGTTACATGTTGGTTGTTACCTTTTTGTTCTTATCTGAGATTCAACTCGTAACTTGACTACTCAGCCTTGGTAGCGGTGCAAGTAAACACACACACACACACATACTCACAAACCCACCGCAGGATTAACATCATATATCTATCCATTTCGTCTAATTAATTCTCGAACTGCCCCATGACCCTCCCTGCCATGTTAGGCATTTTTACAAATCCTGTTGAGGAAAGAAACTAGCATTTACTCTCGCTCTCTTTCTCTCTCTCTGTGTGAGTGTGTGTGTGTGCGTGTGTGTGCATGTGTGTCTGTGTGACCCTGCTGAATTAAAAAATGCACTATTATTAAAGGCTGTGTCAGAGGCGATGATTTACAGAGGGGAGCGATGACAAGTCAGAAGAACTCACACACTGAACTGACACACACACACACACACACACACACACACACACATACACACACATATACAAACTCACACTGTGCTCTCAGGCCTCCAAGCTGAGCGGTGACCTCCTCACCCCTCCTTCCCCTTCCTCCTCCTCCTCCCTCCCTCTCTCACTCTAATAAAACCTGTCTGACACCACTGATGTGTGTGTGCGCATGCATGTGTATGTGTGTGTGCGTGTATGTCCTGCGCGGCAGCACAAAGACTCTGTTGTTGGGCCTCCCTCTTAGGCCTCCCTCATATTTTCTTTAAAGGTGCAGTGCACCCCCAAGAATGCCACAGGGGGAGCAGGGAGTTGAGGTTGGGGGAGTCTAGGTGGAGCTGGTGTGTGTGTGTCAGTCGGTGAGTGTAGGAGGGGGGGTATTCTTTACAATACTACAGCCCAGCCAGGTCCCAGAGAGAATGTGAAGAGGAGGAAAGAAAGAAGGGTCGAAAAAGAAGAGGGCTTCTTGACGAAGTAGAAATGAGAGAGTTAGGCTGTAGTTGCCGATGGCCTCGGTCTCTTTCTGTGTGTGTGCGTCTGTATCAAACCTATGATTGATAACTATCAAATTAAACCATAGATTCAGTGCAATCAAGTGTACAGGCACAAAAAAGATCTGTACTGACGTATGAAAATAAAGGTGATGAAGATGCACACGTTTCCTCAGTCGTTGCCATTATTCCCTGTACTGCAAAGGAAGAGGGGAGGCTGTGTTTAAATCATCAGCCTCTTTACCTTAGCTCACGGCTGGCGTCAGAACTGTTGTGTAATTGCCTGCAGTTTAGTAAGTCAGGAAATAATTTAGTATGATGGTGTAATTGTTGACTAGAGCTGTGTTTGAACCGCTCTGAAGAGCTGGGCAATGTCATGAAGCTGGGATCACACTGTGTTAAAGTTTTACAAACATCAACTACAATAATAATAATAATGGTACATTTGATTTAATGGTCATGACACTCAAGGTCAACTCACATCAGATAACATCAACAGCAATAAATCGAACAATCACCATTAAACATACAATCAACAGAAAAAGTAATAAAACATAATTACCATCAACAGTGCAGAAGAGCACAAATTGGAAATACATTTAAATCAATAATTGTAGCAAACAGAAATAAAGATAAGGTACATTGAAAGGAGTTAGAGTGAGTACGTTCAAAATTGAATCATGTAAGAATATATAAATTAAAAGCTGAAAAAGAAGAGTATTTTATTGTAATACATAACAGTGGGACAAAGATAAAAGAATTTTACATTTGCTATACATCTATATCAGAAAATACTCTTATCATAATTGCCGGGTCCTTTACTACTGGAAGTTATAATTTTAACAGCCACCTGTTAGCCAGCACTAAACAGTTGTTTCCTGTGGTTTTCTTTACCATAGTTAAATTCAATACATTTGCCTGTAACTATAGAAGTGTGACATATTTGAATGAACGGGTATCTAACTCCATAACTCAGACATATCTAGACGATCACATGCCGTGTTCATTTCTTTCTTTTCTCTCCCTCACATGCACATACATCCATGACTACAGGCAGAGGAGAGGAGACAGGCATCACCTCTGCTTGGTTTTAGCGTTTATGAAAGCCATAAATGGCTCTTTAATATAGTGGTAATCAGGGTGGTAATTTGGGTGGAATTGTCCCTTATTGTTGCCAGACATGCCTCTCCAACTCCTGCCAACACACACACATATATATATACACACATACGCACGCACACACTCACACACAGACAAACACACACTCTCACTCTCGGGCAGACAGGGTGTTCAAGCAGTAATTCACACCACATGCCAACAAACTGGGCGGTTGTGTTTTTTTGGTGTTGCTATGTGTGTGTGTGTGTATGTCTGTTCTTGCTTTAATGCTGAGGTCAAACCAGTAAATGGGAGGGGGTTCCCAAGATTTTTGTTAAAGTGTTAAAATACATGTGTGTATGCGTGTGTGTGTTTGTATAGGCACATCCACAGCCACATCTGTTTGTGTGCGTGTGTGTGTGTGTGTGTGTTTTAATTGCGGTCTCAGCAAAAGTAGCAAGTGTGTTCGAAACAGATGGTTTTCATCACTCCGACTGCACAGAGAACTTCTCTCGCTTTCTGTCTCCCTCTAATTTCTCCTCTCTGTTTTTGAAATTAAACTTTTCTTAATGTGCGCATGCTTCTAATTTGACAAATCATTAAATATGTGACAGGGTACAGTAAGCGTGTGGTGCAATGTTTCCCAGCGTTACATTCTTCAGTAGTTGCGAGATAAAAAAACGAATTTCTCGTGCTGCGCGGTTGAGTAAGAGCTTCCATGGTAAAGAACGTCCCTCATTCTGGCCGTTAATTTGTGGTGTCCATGTGCACACACATGCACGCGCGCAGACACACACACTCACTCACACATAGCACACCCACACAGACTTTCATAAATCAATATTTACTAAGGAACCTTTCCCCTTTTGAGTCAGAGGAAGCAAATGTGCATCCTGCTGTCTCCCCTCTGTCATGAGGGTGTGTGTGTGTGTGTGTGTGTGTGTGTGTGTGTGAAAATGCACTTACAGTAAGTGCAGAGGCGACTCATGTGTTTTGACATGCATGTTTTCTTGTTTTGTTTTCTCAGCGTTTCAGTCATTCCAACAAAAATGTCTATCCCTCAGGGGCTGATTCGTCTCATTAGAAGGGAGCTCGAGTATTTAACACTGCAACAAACAACAAAGAAAAGCATTGAGATAGTGGAAGACATTTACACAGTTTATAATATAATTAAGGCTGAGGAAGAAGGGAAAAGGGAGAGAAGAAGAGGAGCGACAGTGGGAGGAATGGGAGAGGTAACAGTGTGTCGAAAGGATGAATCGGCAACACTCAAGGGCAGCGTGAACGAATGAAGACAAGAGCTAGTGAGCAATGGTGTCATTGGTTTGAATAGACAGCACTGGAGGGTAGAGAGGAGAGGAACGGGAAGAGGAGGGGGAACGGAGAGGTGGGTGGTGGTTAGTCACAGCTCTTTAGGGCACATCAGGGCAAATGGTTCCTTACATCACTCTGACACACGCACAAACACCGAGCAACTGACACATATGAAGTTGTGCTGACACACTTTTGCCTCAGAGGATGTGGAAATCCCACTTTGCACCTTCCTCTGAAAAGAGAGGAGGTGGAAGAGGAGGAGGAGGAGGAGGAGGAAAGAGAGAGAGAGAGAGAGTGAAACAGATGGGCGAGACAAAGAATGGAAAGAAGAGATGGACAGAGATTGCAGTGAAAGAAGGTTTTGGATGAGTGGGGACTAATTTAGTCACGTAGACACACACACACACACACACAAGTGCAGATACTTGAGCATGCTGTGTGTGTGCCAGGTGGACGTCTCAAGTTGAGGAAACCAGAGCTGACAGCTTGGCAAAAAGAGAGGGTACAGTGAGTGGCCAGAACGAGGGAGGGTTTCTGTGTTCCTCTTTTATCTGAATCATGAAAGTTTGATCGTATGGCTCTGGGTTGTTTGAAACTGAACATACACACATATCGTTGAGTGGTGTGTCACTTTAATGAGTGTGTTGCGCTTAAATACTGAAGGGAATGTGACTCTATATGTGTATGACAACATCCTATCATTTCTCTCTCTAGGCGATCCAGGCAGCAAGACAGTTCCTCCTCCAGCAGGCCTCTGGACTGAACTCCCCTGGCAGCAACGAGGTCAAACAGAGCGCTGTGCAGGTCAGAGCGCACACACACACACACACACACACACACACACACACACACACACACACACACACACACAACCCAAGAGTTTGGGTTCGTCCTGACTTTGACTTTGTCAGAATCTGTATATTATTAAACCCCTGGCTGCTCCAGCTTTGCCTTCACCAACCTGCCACGTCAACTACACTGTGTGATATAGGCGCGTACTTTTCTCCCCCTTTCTCTCCCTCTGTCTGTAGCTCTCTCTCTTTCCGTGAGTGCAAGTGTGTGTCATAGTTAGTGCGTCTGCAAGTGTGTGTGTGTGTGTGTGTGTGTGTGTGTGTGTGTGTGTGTGTGTGTGTGTGTGTGTGTGTGTGTGAGAGTGAGGCCTGTGGAGTGATTGGATAGTGAGCTGTTTTCAGAGTTGAATTCCACAGTAAGCAGAGAGAGTGGGGTTAGCTGGAGTGCAGGATCCCCACTGAAAGACACTTGAGGAGACACACACAAACACACATAAAGACAGAAAACACACACACACACACACAGAAAGCACACACACATTTCTACTATTAGTTTATTTATATACTGTAAATATCACATGTGACATTACCTCTGGCAGTTTCTTACAAGGATGTGATGTGCAGAGTATATGCACAAGTGTGATTTGTAGCTGCATGTAATATCAATAAAGTGGGGCCATGGGTATAATAGAGCAGCGAGCAGTCTGGCTATTGCACTGCTCTTCTCATTAACGTGCCACATGATAAACAGCTGGACCGTCGCAGTCTGGGAAATGAAGAAAGACATGGCCGAGAGAAAAGGACGGATGTGAGTCAGAAGCAGGGATAAGGTCAGGTTTCACTTGTGGTGTGTGTGAAGCTGGTGAGGTGCTCATTGTAAAAATGGGAAACTTTCCACATGTAAAGGTAATAATCCTGCACAGGACGTCTCGATAAAAGGTAATTATTTGCAGCTTTGCCCCAGTAGAGTGATATGCTGCAATGGATACGTGCAAATAATAATACATGAAATTCATGCGTCGGGTAGTGACCTCTGGGAAGTGCAACTGACTTAATGCCTGCTCATTACTGAAGATGTCAGAAATGGGATAAAAATTTAAAAAAGGGATCTTGCGGATTACACTTTAATCAAAACACGGACTAGAATCAGAATCACTTTATTTACACAGGATAGAAACTGGCTGTAGATATTACATGGTGACTTTGACAGGGGTAATAAAATAAAATGAATGTTAAAATATTCTACGGATTAAAATTGCATTCATACCATAAATCAACACAAAATGAGACCTAAAAGGAGATTCACAAGTTCAGTCATTCACTCTAACTCTGTGTCTTTGTGTCTGGACTCCCTTGCTTCACCATTTTCATACCACCACACGTTGTATAAATCTACAGTGGCAGTTGATCCAGATAGGTCAGTGTTTGCCAACAGACCCTCCTCCTGACCTGGGTCACATGCATGTTGGACACTACTCCACTGTGGTCAGCAGGCGGGGAATAGGCCTATAATTATTTTAATGTTTGAATATTTTTCATTTTCTAACTCATTTTCTGAAAAGCTAGAAAAGCTTGAAACGTTAGACTGTAGTGTAAATCTACTGGTTGACATGGAAGTGTATGGAAGTCCACTCGTGTCCATGTTGACAGGGGATTAACCTGTAACAGCAGTCTCACATAAATTGGGTCAAACACAGGTCCAACACACATGTAGTTGACACAATTCAAGCATATATCTCTTATATTAAATAAATATTATTGTTGACTGTCTTCTTGCTCTCTCTCTCTCTCTCTCTCTCTCTCTCTCTCTCTCTCTCTCTCTCTCACACACACACGCCACACCACCTCTTCACTCTCCATCTCTGTCTTGTTTGTTGGTGCCTTGCCCGGGTACCCTCGCTGTTCTCTCTAGGGCATCTAGGATACATCTCTGTTGTCTGAGCTGTCAGCTCACATGGCCCCACACACCCTGTCGACACACACGCACACAAATGTAAATCCAAGGGGGATGTGTGTGTGTGTGTGTGTGTGTCACAGTCATAAACACAGACACAAACACCAAAGCACAGTCTAGGCCAGTTATTTGTGCAGCAGCAGCACTGAAGCAGTTTACTTCAGAGCGAAGCTGGCTACTGAGGTGCATAGAAATGTCCTAAGTACTATAATTTCCATCTTCAGGATCATTTGTAAATTGCAGAAATTGCACTCAGTTGCTGTAATTGAAGCAATCATCCGTCGGCCACAGAGAGGGTGATCGAGCGCTGCAAGTGAGTGGAACCAGAAATTTAATCTGGTCATTTCTTGAGGTGGCAAGTATACGCTGTACTGTACGGTGACACAGGGGCTCACATCAGGAACAAAATGGCCGTCCTCAGGTTGGTTCCTGCTGGGCTGCTCTCACACATGCAAATGAACCTGAGCCAATAATGAGATCTTTAGGAGCTCGATAATTAGATTTTTCCCTTCTCTCTGAGGGAGAACGACGAAGGCACACAGGGAGGACTTCTTTTTTTTCTTGTCTTGACTTCTCTAGAGAAGCCTTGGTCTACACTGACAACCCCCCCCCCCCCCCCCAACCTTCCCTCCCCATGGCCCCTCACCTCACCCTTCATGCTTCCCCATCATA
>NC_070627.1:18544604-18549670 GCF_947347685.1 Pleuronectes platessa
GCTCCGCCATAGCTCGGAAAACACGTGGAGAGTGAGCTGCTGAAAGCGATGTTATCTGATGAACATATGCTGTTCCGATAATAGTTCATAAGTGTACGGTATAGTGCATCAATAGATCCAGAGGGGCTCCTCTTCACTGTATATTTACAGTGATGATGCATTGGACAAGGTAGAGCCCGGTGTCATCACCTTCTCTTCAAGTACTGTGAGTCATGCAGTGGGCACCAAAGTATGTTTGCTATCTTTAAACTTCTACATGATGTAAGTGTATGTATATAAATAAATAACAGACGGGGATGAGCAATACAACCAACCTTTTTACAGCAGCAAGAACCCTTTGTTGCCTATGGAAAACTATCATGACCTTCGAGAGACGTTTGTTTGCTTAAATCTAACTGCTTCCATTCATTAAGTGCATGTAGCCATTCAATAATTGCTCTTGTTTAATGACCTGTTAGAGATTGAGGAGGGGAGAGACATCAGTCATGGCTGTCCGGGCTGTCCTGGTATCTATCCACCTCATGTGAACTGTAATGGACCGTGACTTCCTAGTTCAACATGCAATGGCATCTTACAGTAGACAAAGACTGGAGCCTGGAGTCGCACAGAGAAAGTGGTGCTGCTGTATACCGGACACTGACTTTGTCGACATGGACATAAATATTCAGATATTAATTTGATTGTGTACATTATTAGATATAATATACACATTACAGTTTAAGACGCTGCGATTTAAACAGCACTTTCTTTATACCTAAAACCTCAATTCGGCAAGGAATTGAATTGAGAAAGGTGTCAGCATGTTTCTGGAAGTAAAAGTTCAATTTTCTGAAAAGAGAGTTTGATTATCAGCCATAATAAAGTAACCATCCAAGGTAGACTTACCACAAGTAATGAGATGTGAAACTATGTTAACAACAAGGTTAAATTCAAGAAGAAGTGCACTGGAAGTGGTTGGAAAGGGATCATTTGCAATGATTTATGGGATGCGTAGTTCCTTCACTCTTAAAATAATCATGTGCACAGTCTCATACCGTTGCCTTTTTAAAAATGTTTTATGGTCATGACTCATCTTGTAGCTGATCTGCCTGGCTTCAGGCTAAAAACTGATTTTATTCAAATTTTCTGAAATGTCAAAGCAGACAATTGAAGATTTATTTCAGGAACCAGAGACGTTGTAAAAGTGGTTGGTCACTGTGGGATCTATTCTGATTTTAGCTAATTATGTTGACATGTGTGTGTCCTGATTGAACATTTGGTGATCTCAACATGTACACCAGTTACCAACTGCTTGACCACAGAGTCTGACTATGCTCTGTAGCTTGTAAAAGGGAAAGTAAATGGTGTTTTCCATTAGCAATTGATGTAAATCGGAATGATGTCTTATTCAGATTAGGGCCAAATGAATATTGCTGACCGTGTAAACGTAGTAACTGTTATGAGTTGAACATACCGGTCTATGAGATAATTATGCAGGTTGTTAGGTTTAACACTTGCTTATACCTGTTTTTACTTCTTGCAGGAGTAGTGAGCTAACACTTCCAGTAGATCATAATATTTTTGAGCCACAGTGATTTGGCTTCAAGTATTATAGATGAATCGCGTAGAAGACCGTGACACTGTTAACAACAACTTTGACTGTCGAACACCTAAAGGAACAGTCATTGCCATTCTCAATCTCTGTCATTTGAGGCGAGATGCTCGTGAGACATAGCGAGATGCTCTTCCCTCCACATTAGGTGGTTTATCATCGCTCCTCCCCACTGCTTTACATTCAAACAATTAAATATATGTACTGTCACTATGCAAATGAGGCATCAGTGAAGCTGCCTCCTCAGAGTACAACATGATGGATGATATATTACACCTGAGCTGGTCTTAGACTAATGACACCACTGCATTACAATACACAACGTAGTACACAGCTAATATCATAACAGCAAAGAGACTGAACACACACGCACACACACACACACACACACATACACACACAAATGCCACCTTGTTTAATCCCCTAGGAATCAGTGAAATTTGATTATTGTGACTTTTACAAACACTTTTCATATGAGAGTCGACATTCCATACATCAGCAGGAGCGAGGAGAGAGAGGGAGGAAGGGGAGGAAGAGGAGGACAGCAGCGGGGAGAGACAGAAAAAACAGAAGTGCTGTTTGAGAGGAGGAAACTGGACACGTATACTGTGATCTCCTGAGAGAAATTGTTCCGATATAATAATCCAGACTGGATGTGTTACACACACACACACATAATGCATGGAGTATCACACCCTAAAATAATTTATATGTGGTATGAATGGTCAATTTAACAGTGAATCTCTTAACTCTAGTGAATGTTTGTCGCAGCACCATTCACAGTGTCAGACTTCTCTCACTATGTTTTGTTGTGGCTATGATATAGTTGGCAGCCAGTTCCCCCCTTTGGCTCAGCTCCTGTTACAAAGTGAGGGCTGGAGACCTAATTGTGAAACATTAAAAAAAACTGAAAAAGAGCCAGAGGTAAAACTTTTGCTCTGTAAGTTTCGATATATGTCATCACTTCTGACCTGCATCATATGTTATTAATGTGCGAGGCTGGAACACAACTGAGGTCTTTTTACTTTGGCACATGTTAAGAAACAGTGAAGGCTCTTGAATTCATGAATTATAACATGGGTACACATTTTTGCTTCAGAATTAAAGTCTTTAATTGTGTTTTATTGAGTTCATAGAAACAAAGCTCCATGAGGCCCCAAAACATGTTGATGAACAGTGTTCACAGTGTGCAGTACACACGACGGGAGAGCTCCACGATGATTTGAGTTCTCAGCTCATTAACAGGCAAACACAGACATTAAGACAGCTACCTTGACAGACACTATAGTACCTGAAAAACATGAACCAATTGGTAGGATCATTGATTCTGCCTGTTGTTTTTATATATATATATATATATATATATATATATATATATTGTAGTGTGGAGATCAGCTATACCACCAAGACTCGTTGTTCACCTTTGTGGTATTAAGACTTTGATCTTTATTTTAATGAAGATTTTGTTTCCTTGCCTGTTCACCAAGATTCCAACTCTGTGTATTTGTCTCTCTCGGATCACTTTCCTCCCAACTCAGAATAAATCTGGAACTCTAGATTTATAGGAAATTGTAATGGTCAGAAACCCTCTGCATCCCGTGGACATTAATTCTGAGCCTGGTGTAACTCTGTACCCTGTTAACTTTTTCTACCTTGCAAGTTTTATATCAAGCTCTCTTAAACCTGCCACCTCTCTGTTTAACATCAGAATCCCTAGCACCAGGTCTGTGGTCGATGGCTCACATTTTACGACAAAATATTTATAAATGTACATTTACAATTCCCCCACACCAGCATCTACGTTATCAAATCAAATAAGCAGTGAGCAAAAGAGTAATGAGTGAAAATATTAAGGTGTTCTGAAACCACCATTGCAAGTTGACATTTTCTTTATTACTATGTTGTATTTTTCTACATTGATTTTGCACTGTGCAGTGCAATTTAACGACCACATAATCTCACTAGATTTAATTAAAAATAGAGAATACAGCCAGCGAATGACTATTAGTGGGCTGAAGCTCATGAGGCCTACAGAGCAACAGATCTGTGCAATAACATCAACAAACCAAACATTCATTGGCCTCACAGCACATACACATGTAACCCCCTTTTAAGTATGTTTAACTATATTAGTATTACATATTTGGGTTTGTTGATATCTTTGTATTTGTATCTTAAAAACATCTTAACTGTCTGGATTAGGTGAGAGAGGTAGTAAATCATACTTTGTGGGAAACCTTTTTACATGAAAGTGTGTACACAGAGGAGAGCATCTTAAATATTTGTGTGAATTAAATAGAATCTAGCTTCATCATATAAATATGATGTTGCATGAGAAAAAAGTCTCTTTGTATACACTGGTGTAAAAGCTGTACCAATTCTTCAGGAAAACAATCAGCATTATAACAGCAGCAACAACAGAAAGCATGTAAAAATGTGAAATAGTTCATAAAATTATCATAATAATGATAACATTATTCACCTATACATTAAATTAGAAAAGTGGACAATTAATTCATGTTTAGTAAAAGACTAAGGCTGCAGTTCTGATCAATATGTTAGGAGTTATGGTATCTGGGCAATTGTCTACCTGATTTATATATTTCAAGAAGTGAACATGCTAATTGCCACGTGCTGCTGTAAGAAACAGAATATATGCTAGTCTAAAGTCTATAGCATATAAAATGCTATAGATTCCTGAAGGCCTTGTAAAGTCTGAGGAACAGAACATCATCAAACTTAAATAAAGTGATAATGTTTTCTAGACAAAGCTCCAGATACAGCACAACTCCTCCAAACATAGGAGCGCAATGACTGCACATCTGTGTGTGTATGCATATGCACACACATACACATTTGAATGCTTTATCGGCCTCCAATGAATTAAATCTAATTTACAGAGGACTCAGATATAACAGAGGCTCTATGTGGGGACATTTAAGGTTACAAAGGGTTTTGTCTCCACTGCACAGCCCGGCTCCTTATTACAGCAGACACTGCTGGTCATTCGGTTCCTTTTGATTGGGCTTGGAAAGTAACAGGAAGTACGCAGAAGACACACTCAAAGACACACACAAAGACACACATGAAGACACACACAAACGAGCTGAGGCACACACAATCACACACACACACACACACGCACACACACAGCCCTGCACTCACACATTCCCACTGTTTAATATATTTCTGTGTCTCGAGTTAACAATATTTTGTGTCAAATTATAGTGGGCAAGATAAATAGTGGGTCTGTGCGACACGGAGAAAATAGCACAGGAGAAAAATGTGGGGCTTCCAGTCGCGTAGGAGGAGAGGTAGATAGAGAGCGAGTGGAGAGGAGAGGAGATGGGAGGAGAGGAGAGACTCAGACACCTGGCTTTCCCTGACTAGACTTGTAAACCTGGTTAATCCCAGCCCTTTGTGAACTTGTTGTGTTGATCTAACTGCATGACATGAGAAACACTGAAATACAGAT